>NC_056732.1:741735661-741748161 GCF_019279795.1 Protopterus annectens
CACGATTGCTCCTGCACTATTCCTACATGGACTCAGCTTCTGTATGCAAATTACCCCATTTGCAGATAAAAACCATGCAAATGAGGTGAATTTGTGATCCAGGAAGCTGGCAGCCAGACGTGCAGGACTAGTGTAATCTGCAGAAATGTACTCCGTTATTAACCGAGTACATTTCTTTAAACTACAAAACGGAGCCATGACAGCTCCAAATAAAGGGTGTATATAACATGTAAAACATGCAAATGGGCAAATATATGGCCATTGGCATGGAAAACAGTTTTAAAGAAATAACTTTTATTTTTTTAAGCCGATTTCCGCTGTTTAAGCGTAGGGCAGTGGTGCACAAACTGGACTGGGCAAAAAATAAAAAAAAATAACCTGAAATAAGCATTCTAACCAAAATCACTATTTTGCCATTATACTGAATGGCAGGTGGAAGACGACATGGTCAGGGAATAGTAGTTGCTAAGGGGGAGCCTCATTGCGGGACCTGTAACTATGCATCAGCAGGCAATCCTTTGCAAATGAGGGGAATGATACTGAATCCAAGATTTCCTCTCAATGCTAGTCAACACCCAACAGTGTAAGGGCAGAAATAGCTTGGTGCAAGCTTAGGAGTTAGCTGACATCATGGGGGGGTGTCAGGCATACTGTAAGAAGATTGGAGCCCTGTGGCTCAGGTTTGCCCTTAGCTTAGCAGAGCTAAGCAAGGGCATGTGTCCAAGGCTGCCTAGCACTCTTTACATTGCCTAAGCGGGTTACGTGCCACGCACTGGGTTTTAAAGGAAAAAAAAAGTAAACCAGGAAATAGCAGCTCTGTGCACATTTCAGCACTCTGCTGGCACGGTGCATCCCCAGGCTTAAACAGGAAGGCAATGGGAAGGGAAAACAGCAGTAGGAAGGTAATCTAGGAGAACTAGCATAGCTGGCAGGTGAAATGTATCAGAATCAGCCAATTACACAGGCAGCAGCCCTGGCCAGCCTAGAACACTACTATAAACTATGCAAACACTTTTCCCTCTGTTTTTTCCCACATACTCTACACCTCCGGTGTATACAAGTGGGGAAATTTTAACAAACAAAAATGATAGGGGCTGCAGCAGCTATCATACATCAACATGTGGAAGAGGCTGAGGGTGGTGAGGATGAGAATGCTGATGACCAACCCACAGTGAGGAGAAGGAAAAGAGTGTACAGACCCAGGGTAACCTGCCAGGGGCTACATGAGCTGGAGATAGTGGAGGGGTATAGGGTGGACAGGGACCTCCTACAGCAAATTGTTGAGCTGCACTGGCCAAGCCTGACACACAGAACTAACAGAGGGGAACCCATCCCAGTGGATAGCAAGGTATGTGTAGGCCTAAGAATACTAGCCACAAGTACCTTCCAAAGGCCAACTTGGGATATCATGGGGATCTCAAAGTCATCAGCATCCAGGGTACTCCACCAGTTCCTGGATGCTATATCAGCACATGCCGGTGAGCACATATATTTCTCCAACACCCGTGAGGCGTTGGCCAGCGATATGCATCACTTCCACCAAATAGCAGAATACCCTGCATTGTGGGTGCTATAGACTGCATGCACATATGCATCAAATCACCACCTGGTGAGCACGGTAGGGTCTACATCAACCGCAAGGGCTTCCCTCCATCAACTGCCAGTTCATGTGTGCTGCCCAAGGCATTATAATGAATGTGTGTGCTGGCTGCCCTTGAAGCTATCATGATTCCCACATCTGGCATCTCACACAGCTGTACCAGAGATTTGCCAATGGGGACATTCCTTATGGTCACCAAGTGGGGGATGCTGGTTACACACTGGAGCCGTGGCTGATGACACCCATCAGAAATGCACACACACCTGAACAAGAACTACATAATGAGGCACTCACACAGACGAGAATTATAATAGAATGTGTGTTTGGGATGCTCAAGTCATGGTTCTGGTGCCTGGACACATTTGGTGGAGCCTTGCAGTACTCACCAGCTACATGTACTCAAATTGTTATCATATGTGCCATGCTACTCAATATGATCCTGCGGAAACAGTTGCAGCAGGAACAGCGCGGGACAGGGCCATACAGCACCCCACCATTGCCAAGGCCTGCACAGGCACAGAGTGACTTGGAGGAGGAACAATCTGAGCTAACCCCAGTAGGCACAAGGATGTGTGCCCAGTATACTCTGGCCTTGGCAAAGAGGCAATGCATAGCACATACACTGACACAGAAGGGACCCAGGGAATGACGCCTTTCTCTGAATCGCACATACAGTAAAAGGGATACCAAACATGACACTACCTGTGTTCAACCATGTATAGGGAGTGTACTACCTGAATCTGATATAGGCAGCCCTCCAGCACCATCCTCAATACTGGCACACCCACAAGGTAAGTCACTCTTCCTACCAATTGCCGAATGGAGTAGTATGTGTTGTTATTTGTATCTGTGGTATTGATGTGAGCATGCAAGGGAATCAGGTGGCTGAATGGGATGCCAGCAGATAGTAGACACTTATAGTGCCAGCATGAGATCTGTAACAAATACTGGTGTTACCATAGCAGCCAGTTATACACATGGTGACAAAATCCACTGCAAGAAATGTGCTGGGCCACATGTGTGTCGATATGACACACATGCCAGTCAGGGAGGTTCACATACACAGCAACATTCTCAGCCAGCAGGACAGTTGTAGGCAAACACAAACAAAGGCTGTGTTAAGGCCTCTGAAAGATGGCTATGGGTAACCTCCCCCCTCAGGCCTACATAGACAGATTACATCAGGTAGGGCAGTGGGATGTTAGCTCTGAAGGGTAAGAAGTCAGAAACTGATATGTAGGACAATCAAACCTAAGACTTGTACTACACTAATATGCCTCTAGTCAGCATGATAGGTTAGAATACAGAATGAAATGGAGTACCTGGCATACCAGTACAGTCATAGCAAATGTGTACAAGTGTCAGGTGTGCCCCCCCAATCCTATGTAGAAATGTAGTAACTATCTGGAGTACCCCCCAATCTGATGTAGACACATTGTAACAGTCAGGTGTGCCCCCCCAATCCTATGCAGAAATGTAGTAACAGTCAGGTGTGCCCACCCTCCAATCTGAAGTAGAAATGTAGTAACATGTATGTGTAGGTATAATACCAGTGGATCACAGATGACCTGAGGTGGCCAAGGTAGCAGGATATATTGCAGCATTTGTACAATATGCAGGTATGGGTGTGTTAGGTTGCTGTGTGCTTCTTATTGTGTGAGAGTGGTCAGTATGTATGCATGATGAGGTTTGACCTGGTGGCCATTGCTCAGTATAACCAATGCCAGGGCCAAGTCCTCAAAACTGCAGTGCCATACACAATGCTCTCCAGTATAACACATTCTAGCAGTAAGCCATTGTAAACGTATGGAGGTAATATGTGTCACCATCTGAAAGATGGACATGGCATGACTGTTGGGCCAGATATACAAGCAGTACACAGGGAAAAGTACCCCAGACAGACAGTATATAGTGTATAATGTATAACCTTGAAATGGATACACCCTTGGAATTGTAGATACAAGTTTGCATCACATTATCTGGGCTTGTAGTAGGAAATATCAATGTCATCTGGCCAAACACTCGCAGATCACAAAGGTCATAGGAATGATGTATTGAGAAACAGCTGATGTTCCTGCACAAGCCAGCATAAGTGGAATGCCCCATGCATATCTGTGAGTCAGATGCAAGTAGTGTCCATAGCACACATGCACCCAGCTCAACCAACCACCACCCACAGGTACCTCTCCAGTCTTATCTCTGCTGTTGGGAATGGGTACAATATGACCCCCACCTGTGTATGGCAATAGTGAAAGAATGCAACATGCAATGCAGGTGTCCCATGCAGGTGTGGCCCTAGCTGTAAGCAGCACCCTGCCAGCATCCACACCACTTGATCAATACTGATAGAAAGTATTGGCATGAACACCTAGCACACCTACCCTGTCACCACAGGTGAATATACTGTATGGCAGTCTGGTACTGTAGGACTGACAGAATGCAATGGCCTGCTACAGCAGGACTGCATCACTACTTAATGGCCTACAGTCTTCTGCCAAAGGCCTGCATCTCACCCGTACTGCCAATGTATGTTATGTCATGGACTCCCAAATAACAACATAACACAGTCCACATAACCCATATGCAAGGCCATGTGGGCAAACCATAGTAACATGTCCACCATGTCCCACTGCATGAACTGTGGACCAACACCAATACACTGCTATGATGAGGTGATAACTATAGGGAAAGTATCAGAGAATGTTTGCATAATGTATGGAAGAAGACAGAATAATAGAGGGGAGTGGTAGCATGTGCAGCATGTAATGTGCAAAGTCAAAAACACAGCCATGTGCACATAATATCGCTGGCAGCAAACACAAAAATGGGTGGCTACAAACCTCCCTGTACACCACAATAGGGGTAATGTCCTGACTTATGACCCTGCCTCTGGGTAACCTGTGATAATCTTTACAACTGTGAGGTACTGCCGCAGCAATATAAGGCCATACTGTCATGTCAATGGATGTACAAGTATGGGATCCTCTGCCACCAATGTACCAAGGTGCTGAACCGGTTACACAGATCCAGCAGCAAGTGTCTGCAGCTCCCCCTCCAGAATGGCATTAGTTTGCAGGAATATCTAGGCATTTGACCACAATACTGGACACAACTGCATTCACTCTGTGTTCCCCAGGACATCACTGTGAGCAAAAATGTCTACCTGATAGTACTTGAGAACATAAAACATCACAGTGTATAACACTACATATGTCTGATTATCTCTGCTAACACCAGTACCATGTAGCAGAAGCAGCACAGCCACAATTATCTACACTACCCACAATCCCTTGCCCAGTTTGACCCCATATTGCCAACTGATATACAGATATCCTAGAAACAGTTTGCTAGCTGTAAGTGTAGAACACAAAAGTCTGCACTGGAGTACAATCTGCCTGGAATGGATCCATGCATTCAATACAGAAAGGCATACTGGGCATGCTCCCACACTTAGAGAAATGAAGGCAATGTCAGACAACATCGTACTGAAAGGTCATACTGGGCATGCTCACACACTTAAACATATGAAGCCCATGTCTAGCAACAACAGTGGACCATATATATCTGACAGTTGCAGATGTTAGTGCATACACTCCTCAGTATGCACCAGTCATGCTTTGCACACACATTGGAAAGGAATACATGCATATATCCAAGGACAACACAATATAATATGCCAAAAGTACACATACATAGATGTGTGGAAGAAAGTGACAGTGACAAAGAGCCTTCCATCATGAGGCCTGTCCCACCTGGCACATAGCCAAATGGCTACAACCACATGATGTGTAAATGTCACTCAATATACAAATTAGCCACTGGTATCCCTCAACATTATACACTCTGTGGTGATAATGCTAACTGTACAACATGACTGTACAAGGCAGTAGTCATCTAGCAGTTGTATACATGTACATGCAGAATATAAACCTGTGTGTGCCTGAGCATGGTGTGTCTACCTCTAGATGAATGGGTGATGGCCCATGCACACACACAGCCCTCCCAATAGCCCTACATTGGCAAGCCTGCTGATATCAGTCAGTGTGAAATACACATTTGGGGAAGTGATAGCCCAGTAATTTCTGTGGCATGTCTTATAACTGTGTAATGCTGTAGTGTGATACACTCATTAGGTAGGAGTTTTAATCCCACATGTGGAAACTGTGTATCTGTGTATTTGTCTATGTAGGTATAAATGCTTTTTATGCTAGTCACACTCACTACAATTCAAACGCCTTACTTTGGCAAGACTGATGATGTCATTCACTTTGAAATAACCCTTTGGGGAAAGAGTAGCCCAGTAATCTCTGTGACACATCCTGTAATTGTGTAATGCTGTAGTGTGATAAACTAGTGAGGGAGGAGTTCTAATCCCAGACATGGCAACTGTGTGCATGTGTGCGTGTCTGTCTTTGTAGGAAGCAATGCTTTTTAGACTGGTCACACTCATTACATTTCAAATGCCCTACTTTGGCAAGCCTGCTGATGTCATTCAATTTGAAATACACCTTTGGGACAAGAGTAGCCCAGTAATCTCTGTGGCACATCCTATTACACCATAATGCTGTAGTGTGATACACTAATTAGGTAGGAGTTCTAATCCCAGACATGGCAACTGTGTGTGTCTCAGTCTGAGTAGGAAACAATGCTTTTTTGACTAGTCACACTCACTACAATTCAAATGCCATACGTTGGCAAGCCTGATGATGTCATTCACTTAGAAATACACCTTTGGGGAAGGCGTAGCCCAGTTATCTCTGTGGCTCATCCTATAACTGTATAATACTGTAGTGTAATAAACTAGTTAAGTAAGAGCTCTATTCTCAGACATGGAAAGTGCTGATGTTACTTTGTTTGTACGTTAGTGTGTTTGTCTGTGTAGGGAGCAATGCTTTTGAGGCCATTCACTGTCACTGCAACCTCCATTGCCCTTCTTTGGAAAGCCTGCCAATGTCATTCCCAGTAAAATACATCTTTGGGGAAGGAATAGTCCAGTCATCTCCATGGTGCATCCTACAACAGTGCAATGCTGTAGTGGGATGTAGGAGTTCTAATCCCAGACATGGCAAGTGTGGATGCTTGTGTGTGTGTGTGTTTGATTTTTGTGTAGGGTGCAATGCTTTTGAGGCCATTCACAGTCACTACAACCTCCATTCCCCTTCTTTGGCAAGCCTGCTGATGACATTCCCAGTGAAATACACCTTTGGGGAAGGACTAGTCCAGTAATCTCCATGGTGTGTCCTATAACAGCGTAATGCTGTAGTGTGATATAGCAGTTCAGTAGTGGCTCTGTTCCCAGACATGACAAGTGGGTGTGTTTGTTTGTGTATGGTGCAATGCTTTTGAGGCCATTCAGAGTCACTACAACCTCCTTTTCCCTTTTTTGGCAAGCCTGCTGATGTCATTGCCAGTGAAATACATCTTTGGGGAAGGAGTAGTCCAGTAATCTCTGTGGCACATCCTATAACTGCATAATGCTGCAGTGTGATAAACTAGTGTGTGTGTGTGTGTGTGTGTGTGTGTGTGTGTGTGTGTGTGTGTGTGTGTGTGTGTGTGTGTGTGTGTGTGTGTGTGTGTGTGTGTGTTGCCAATCCATACCCCCTACATGTGACATCAAGGCCTGGCAAACAAAGTAAGCAACCCTTGTATTACCCAGAGAACACTCTCAACCTATGTCTCATGCACAAACACACTTGCCTAGGCAACAACCGCTATGTTGGTAGTACCCTGCATATTGCCCACAGATAGTAACCATGATGTGATTGCAGTGGACTACAGAGGTCATGGCACCCTGTCCCATCACTACAATAGGCACATAATTGCAGACAGTGAGCCTTCACTATGTTCCCCACTAGACACCTGCAACAACTGTGGTGCCATCAAATGTGACCCACAATGGACATACCATGCCTTAAACACATGCCCTGTATAGACAGATGTCACTGACACCAGGGAATACCTGTATCATGCTATCAATGTAGGTGCAGGTCAAGCTGGTGTCCATTACTAGATCCCGCCACATAAGGCCAGGACTAGCACATCTGATGATAATCTGTGTGCACAACGTGGACCAGACACCCCAGGTACAATTCCACATGTCACTGAACATGCATGTAGGACATGTGCACATCCCAGACACTGTCCATGTCATGGACTATAGAACACATACCTGGTAAGCAGTGCACAGCACAGGCCACACACAATAGTAAACCAGGTTACTGGCTGGTGAATACAATACCCACCTGTGTGAGCCAATCCAGACACTACACCCCTGAGCCACACTGCAACCCATTGTCATGTGGCCTGATGCCAAAGTCCTTTACTTAGACTTGTATAGCCTTCTGGCACAGTCAATCACTACACACCTGTGAAGCATTGCACACATGCATGTCAGTACTGGCACCCTGTGTCTTAGTGTGTGGAGTATGATGCTTTTGACCACATTCACACTCACTACAACTCCCATTGGCCTGATGTCAGACACCTTCACATACCCTTTGCCCATATAACATCCGGATAACCCCTGTGGTGCATGTGATACCTGCGCATTACTGTATTGTGGCAAACTAGTTAGTCAGGAAGTCTATTCCTGACCCTGCCAAATGTGTCAATGTGTGTGAGTCCCTGACAGACTGTGGCTGTGTTGACATTGACACCTGTTCATGTGGACAGGAATGTGTACTACACCTACCTTATCCTTACTATATCACTGTTGGAGATGTCTCTCGCCATCACATATACCTTTGGATAGCTCCCTAACATGTAAGTGATATGGCACATGCAATAACTACATAGATATGTGATAGCAATACATAGTCAGTCAGGGGTTTGAAACCCCATACTAGTAGGTGTATGACACAGACATGCTTAGATTGTAATCTCCCACCCCTCCCTGGCTTACTCTGTCTCTGTCACTCTCTCTCCCTCTCTGGTGGATGTAGAGAAGTACACCTGCTTTGCTTAGGCAGCAGCTTGTGTTTTGTAAGTGATGCTCATGATCAGCTGATGGCCTCTGCATGAATTGCAGTCCCCCTCTAGCTGATTGCATGTGGAACAGCTGTGGTAATATTCCCATAGCCAATTGCATGGAAACACACTGCAATATCTAGGAACATCATGTTGGTGTTGGGCCTTTTTATTCACTGTGAGCAGGACCTAAATCTGGTGTTTGGCAAACAGCATCACAGATGGTATTGGGATTTACCTCTAACAGTGTACACTGTGGAAACAGGCCAAAAGACAGGAGGGGGATGTGCCAGACATGACTACAGAATGTAAGTGTTGCTCTTCTGCATTTGGAGTAATGTCGGTTTAACAGGGTGTGTGTGGATATGGCTGGTCTACATGATTTAATACCTGTCATGACAGTGTTATGTGTTTGAAGAAACTCCCATCTGTAGGTTTATCTGCAGACTGGGCAGTGTGTGGAGCCTTTTGTTTCTTGTATTACTCACAGAACACCTATCTGAGAACTGCAGAAGCATAGTGTGAGGACTGCAGTCAGTACATGGTGATAGCCATTAGAGTTACTGACTTCATATCCCTCACAGGACATATGTCACAATTAACCCTGGTACAACAGTAAATGTATGAGGTTATCACAGCAACATGCCAATATTGGGACAGTGTTTGCAGCTCCATCCAGAAGTCTGTCAACCTTTGTACATATGTCATGCAGTAAGAGATGCATATGTTCTGTACACCATTATTTATTGACATCATACCTGATAACAAGCCAGTTAGATATCAGACTGCTAGACATGTAATGTATAGTAGGAGTTGTTTCTGAGGACATAACTTGGGCATTCTGTGGTTATGTGTACAGTACTGGCGTTTGTATACTCATGGTGATTGTCGGCAGTATGTGTATTGTGCATACGTACCTTGGACTGTGCACAGGCTGTGGTAGATGCCATCATTCTTGGTCCTGTTCTATCTGATGTTACATACTATTCCAGTGTATGGTACCCTACTGGCTCACACGTCTGTATGGCCAGACACACACATGTCCCATACCACAGACAGGCATCAGACCACAATGTGTCATGACCCTGTGTATGTAGAGTTAGTGTGAGAGTGGCAAATATGAAGATGGTGTTTATCAGACAGGCCATATAGTGTCATAGTAAGCTTGCATACCTTATGTGGCTTTGGCTGTGTTCACATTGGTTGTGGGTATGCACTTTCTCACAGGTGTCTGTTACTCTGTGCTGTGACATGCGTAGAGCCTGCTATAATTGCAGGTACATGCGTATTCCCCCATAAAAATGTAGTCCATGTTGTGGCAGTCTGCCTGTAGTTTGCACAGTACTTTGTGACATGCCTAGCAGCCTAGTGTAATTACTCAGTGTGCTGTTATGTCCAGTTATTTGCAAGATATACTACTGCCAAGCCAACATAACTGCTGAGTATTTCTGACAAAGCAGTGGGATTCTGTACAGATATATGTCAATAACTACTGGGTAGTATGTGGCCATGTGACCTTTGCACCACCAGGTATTATGGGTCAGGACAGACTGGCGAGTGTGAATGCATAAACTGTGTGGGCATATGTAGTCCAGTATTTACATGATATACCCATGTACATGGCTATTAACATCCACATTGTAAGGCGTGGTCCAGATGTCTCACATGAAGAGGATTTGTGTACACCTCTGGACTGACCACAGAATGCCAGACTGTCCACACATATTGGCCATATCACTGCTGTAGCCCACACGATCATTACTGTGCTAGCAGTGGTACTGTACTATGATGTCCTTAGGATGTTTGTCAGTAGCCATTGGCCCACACGTCAAAAGCAGATGTGACCTCCAACACACAACATGTCTGTTAAGACAACCCCTGTTACAGTAGCAACAGTCTACATATATACCTGCAATACATACATGATATCCCCTTGCACTAAGAGGTTGAGACTACTGGTGCTGAGGTAGGACTCCACTCCATGTTCTGGACATATGGTAAACATATATACTACACTTATACCTCCTACAGACACTCCCACTCCCAATCTACTCCAATCAGCATTCATACTTCCTGTCACACCTTCCATTTTTCCCTCCAAAACCAGCAGACACTCTACTCCCCACTTTCAACTTGTTAACCATTCCTACTCCTTTCCCTCTTCCTGACCACACCCCTCCATAACTAACACTACTCTACTCACTTCTAACATAACTTTCACTTCCTCTATAACTCTCTCCTATTTACCATACAACACCATTCCATTACTTTCTACTGTCACTCTTCTATAACATGCTTCCTAAATACTCCTTCACCTACCTTCCACTACTACTTCTCCTCTCCTTATTTTATCTCCACCATCTCTCCCAGCCCACTACTTCCTTTACCCTCCAATCCTTTCACATAACTAAGCACCATAACTCACCGCCAATACAATCATACTCTCTTATTTCACCCCACCTATACCCCTCAGACAACCTCCTTCTTTATCGATACAAACTTATCTCCCATCACACAATCTCAATTCCCATAACCACTAGTAAACTCCTCCATCTCACCACAAACCACAATCTCACCACACTGCTATCTATTCACCTAAACTGTTCTATACCTAACCTGATATGTACTCTCATATCAGGTGACATCCATCCCAACCCAGGCCCTGCCTCTATAACCACCACAACTAAATCCTTATTATTCACTTCCTTAAATCCATAAGTATCGTTAACAAAGTCCCAAACCTTCATGCTTGGCTTATACACAATAAACCTGACATCTTGACTATTTCTGAAACCTGGCTAAAACCTCATATCAAGGACTCTGAAATAACTCCCCCTAACTACTCAATCATAAGAAAGGATAGACCTCTCAGAAAGGGTGGAGGAGTAGCACTTTATACTCCTCCTCCTAGTAGTTTCTCCCTACAACAAACCTATCCCATATTTTAATAACGCTGAACTTCTCCTTACTCTTCTACACCTCAATAATCACAAACACATATGTATAGCTTCCCTCTATATTCCCCCAGGAGACAACATCCCTACACTTGAACTTATACTCTCTTGGCTATCCAGTAACATTAGCAATGAAACCATAATCCTTGGGGATGTAAACATTAACTGGGCCTCTATCCAGGCTCCTGCAAACACCAACAATATCAACCTCTACAATTTTTCACAACTAATCAACTTACCCACATACCCAGCCAATAACCCCTCAAATGGGAGTATATTGGATTGGATTCTAGTCTCTCATCCCCACTATTTCACCAACACTGGTATCCTTAAACAAAAACATTGGTATCCTTCCCGACCCACTAGGTGACCACCTACCCACCTTTACCCACCGACTTCCCACTATCCATCAACAGACCCACAACATCATTACTATCCGTGACAAAAAAAACTTCAACCCTATAACCTTTTCTAACTCACTTAAAGCAGTAAATTGGACCTGTCTCAAAACACTACCTCTAGACAATGCTGTCTCATACTTTAACTCAACATTCTTAAAAGTACTTGACTCTCAAGCTCCCCTACGGACTAAGAGAATAAAAGCTAAATCAGCCCCTTGGCTATCTAAAACTACCCTTTCTACCATGAAGCACAGAGACAAAGCTTGGGCACGCTACCAAAACATAAGGCAACCCCACTCCTTAATGAATACAAATGCTTCGCAACAAAGTTAAGAAACATATCTCTAGTGATCGACGGAACTATTACTATACACTCCAAAACCATAACAAAAACAACCCTCAAAAATTTGGAAAGGAATCTCCTCTCCTCCACCCCAGCAAACCAGATACTCCCACCCCAGACCCAAATGCTCCAGAACTAGACTTAGCCACCCAATTTAATTCCTTCTTCATTGACTCTATTTCCAAACTTACCTCCTCTTTTCTATCTCCTCCCCAACACCTAACACCCTTCACCCA
>NC_056732.1:741753161-742030661 GCF_019279795.1 Protopterus annectens
CAATCCAGCCCAGTTATGCATGTGCTGTGTGCAGCCTACCTGTAACACATTGGACACATGGACAAGGTAGTTAGCACCGATAGGCCCAGGTCTCTCGGATGTGTGTCTGCCTGTTATGTGTCTGTTAATTTGTATATGATGGTGTGTCACACTATGTATTGTCCATATACAACCATTACATCCCTCATTACCATACTGTACATGTCTGGGGATGTCCTGTATGTTATATGTAACCTGGAGCACACCTCACCCTAAATGCTGTGTGGTGTGTGCAATGAAAGCCACACAGTTCAGTAGCACTACATACCTAGGTAGGGGTCTAGTCCCAGTGTTGCCAAGTAAGAGTGTGCATGTATGTGGATGGGTCTACATTAGGTTGCTGATTATACATGTCCCAGTGGGTCACCTGTCCATGTGGCACAGGCAATAACTGTTATACAATCCTGTGACGTGTTCAACTGTACCACAGATATGTCACAACCATGGTGTCACCAAAGTGCCATACCCCTTGTGGAATATGACTGTGGACCATCCTCCTGCTGACACATGTACACCTATGACACAAATGGATAACATTATGGAGACCACAATTACCCAGTGTTACTAACAGCTATAATGCATCATTGCTGGACAGCTGCACTACCTGACATGTATGCATTAAACATTACTCCTCACATGTTACACTGCAATACATTGGTACACTGTAGTACAGTCATTGTGTGCATCAGAACCATATTAACCTGTTCACAAAACCATAAACAAATGACAACATTTTCAAACCACATCAAGAAAAATGACTTGGAACTCCACTGACAGGACATATAATTATTTTATTACATCCATTTTGGTACCTCGGCTTCTCGACTTCTGTTGGAACATTTTTAATCTCCAAGTATATCCCTTTATATCCAAATCCTTTCCAACAATGATGCAATTAAATTATCCAATTAAATAATTGCATCATTAATTACATCAATGATTAAAAAGCCAGCTTTTTAAGTACAGACTAAAAAGAGTACTTTTTAAACTCACAGTTATTACCCCTATGAAATGCAATTTCCTTCAGTCAAGAATTAAGAATTTATATATATACATCTATGAAGCTGCAGTTTTACAAAAAACTTTAGTTAAATTAAGTACACCAAACATTAAACGCATCCAATGTAAATACATCCAATATTAAATATATCAACGATATAAAAATAAGAATAATAAACTGCATTCTAAATACCATTAATCTATGTTCATTCCTTCCACTTAAAATGTAATTTTAACATATAATAAAGTATGAACCATATTTTATGAGATTTATGCATTGTTTAAATTTGATTTTCTAAGTTTTATAAATGTTCATACTAACTACTAGAATATATTAAATATTTGGATTGTTTTCCAAATTAATTCCCTGAGGATATAAAGTATGGAAATTAATAATCATACAGTTCTCCAGTCTGTTTAACTGCTTTTTGAAATCTCCATCTCTTGATGTCGGACGTGCCAAAATACTAAAAAATAAATTCTTATCTAACCCCTGATGTTTAGACAAGAAAAGCATGGCAACTGGACTTTCAGGTTTTTGTCTTCTCACATCCCCCAAATGCTCCATAATATGTACTTTAGCCTTCCTGGTAGTTTGACCAATATATACCAGGAAGTTGGGTCACAGTCACAACTAATAATGTAAATCACTCCACAGCTGTCACAATTATAATACTCATTGGCCCTATACAATTTACCATTAATCTTTGTACCATCCAAATTTTTTTACCATCCAAATTCTTTTTATACCATCCAAGGCATTTCTCTTGATGTGGTTGCATAGCAGCCTGTCCCTGCATCGATGTTATGGACGATAGGGATGTGGCACAGATGTCATCATATGCACAGGGTGTGTTCTTGATTTGCCAGAGTGAGGGTGGGCCATACCTTTGAAACCATGTGTGTGGAAGAGGGGTGTAATTAGTTGAACTGGGAATGGTGATGTGGTGTGTGTAGGTATGGGGTTGCCCTAGGTGTGTTTGTATAGTGTGTGGGTATGCATGCAAACAGTTCTGCCATGTGGCTGCCCTATACAGGTGTTTTGTGGACAGCTGCAGACCATACCGGGCAGGGTGTGCAGTTCACTGCCTCGGGCCATGGATGCACAGACTATGCCTAATAAAGGTTCCATGGGCACGTCCAGGTACAGGCCTCAATGTGCTCCTCTCCCCCCTGATGATAACAGATGTCTGCTGGAACCAGGTCCTTCCTGGGATGGGCCACGGCCAAATGCATGTGGCCTGCTGTGGTGTGGTGTGGACAGTGCCCCCCTGCAATGCTGGGGATGGTACTGCCACTACTGGAGTGCCTTGGTGTCCTAGCATGTCCACATTGACCGCCAGCTGTTGGTGTTGCTGGCCTATGTCCACATGGCCATCGCCACACTCCCACCACATGTTCAAGCACGGACAAACCATGGTCGATGAGGCCCACCATCTCACCAAACCATCTACCCGTGACCTCGGTATGAGCACGGAGGGCACCAGACAGTTCATGGAAGTTGTCACTTGCAGATGTGACAACAGCCCTCTGCAGCCTCAGGCACTGTTTGGTGTACAGTTCCATACATCCCTGCCCACCATGACAGTCTAAAACATGTGCCTGGTGGTACCAGTTGTGGCGCTTCTGCCAGGGGCATGATGACCTCGGTCCTACCATGAGCACCCTGGTACATCTGCCTATGTGGTGCGCTGCTGGATATCTGGCTATGCCTGCTGTGACCAGACACAGTAGGCATGGATACCACACTCTCCTGTGCACTGCAACTGACTGCCAACTGTCCCTCTGCTATGGCCACTGGTGATGGGGTATGTATAGGCACTGAAACTGTGTGCGCGGTTGGAGTGGCTAAGAGGAGGATGTCAAATGATGGCACAGTTTTGGCCCCTGACAACCCCACCTGTGCCTCAACAGTACTATCATCATCTTCAGTGTCTGTATGGACATCAACATCAGATTGCATGCAGGTGGGATCCTGACCCACCTCACCACCTGTGGGGGAAAACAAGAAGCACACTTTAAGACCTGTACAGCATTGCATAGCAGTACACACATACACGCGCACACACACACACACACACACACACACACACACACACACACACACACACACACACACACACACACACACACACACATTCCACCTTAATACCTACCTGTGCCTGATTTTACATACAGTCCCACGTTTATTCACATAAGTTTCCCTTCCTGCATCACACGTGGTAACTTACACTCACTAATACCACTCATTAATGTATCATTCTTCTAAATGCCTAGACGAGTGATCACAACGCAATACCTGTTATGCCATTACCTACTTGGCCTGAATGGACTAGGTTTTACATGGCCTCACTGCTGTCATTCAGTGTTCACCCTGTGTATGTCCAGACATCATGAGCATGGCCACTATATGTTAGGGGCTACTACGTTCACTCCATAATGTCATGCACTGGAGAGTCATGTGTAAGTACTGCTCAGTACATGCCAGATCTGCTGCTCATCTGAGTGTGTGTGTGTGTATTTATATATATATATATATATATATATATATATATATATATATAGCCTGATGAGCCTGGTCTGCAAGGCCATGGAACATATCATCATGGAACTCATAAACAAAGACATTGGTAATCTCCAAACTCTGGACTCTACCCAGTTCAGGTTTGTAAGAGGCAGATCATGTCTCTTAAACCTGATTGACTTGTTTGAAGCAGTCACCAAAGCCATAGATTAGGGTAAGGTGATTCACACAGCTTATCTAGTTCTCGCCAAGGCTTTCGACACCATACCCCACTCGGGAATCTGGAATTATAGATAAGCTCACTAAACTAGGTATAAATCCCTATGTCACAAGATGGGTTGCCAACTAGGACAAAACCCACACTGCGAAAGTAGCAGACTCCATATCCGACTTCAGACCAGTGACAAGTGGAGTACCACAGGGTTCAGTCCTGGGTCCTCTCCTGTTTGTTATCTACTTTGCTGAAGTACAGGGTAACACAGAAGGTCTTTGGCTAACAAAGTTTGCAGATGACTGCAAACTAGGAGCCATAATCAAAACTCCTAATGATGTGGACATACTACAAAAGTGCCTCACTGAGACAGATGCCTGATGTCAAAGCCATGTCCCGAAGTTCAATGCCAAAAAGTGTATTGTCATCCCCTTTGTTAAAAACTCTGCACCCATGAACTACCACATAAGTGGTAGTCTACTTAACACTGAAAGTGTGATAAGAGACCTTGGGACACAGGTGGACCGTAATCTCTCCTTTGATAATCACATCACCACAGTGGTCAGGAAATCCTTCTATGTGGCTCACCTCATCAAAAAAGGTTTCTCATCCAGAAAAAAAGCAGTCTTTGTTCCCCTCTACTCATCACTCATTAGACCCATTAGAGAGTTCAATGCCCCTTTTGGTATGTACCTCACAGGACATCTACAACAACTGGAAAGGCCACAGAAATAACTCACAAAGAGGATTACTGGCTTCAAACAGATGCTCTACGCAGACCGTCTAAAAAAACTCCATCTTTACTTTGTCGCATATTGCCTACTCAGAGGCGATCTCTGCCTAACATACAAAGCTATGCCAAACCCAGAGCTGTTGGACATGCTCCACTTAAAGAAATCCCAATCCCTTCAAGCTACACACTCTAGGGACCTAAACCTTGTCACCACAATAAACAGAACAAGTTAGAGGGATAGATTCCTGTCCCAGAGACTGTCCATACTCTGCAACAGACTACCTATCCATGTCAAACAGAGCTCCTCATTAGCACTATTCAAGAAAAATCTTGATGATTTGATGGGAAACAGGAAATTTCATCCCAGGGATCACTTCTGTGGCTCTGCTTAACAGGGGCACAGGAAAATAATTTTCATGGGTGGTGAAAGCCAGGGTACCTTTTTGGCTAGACTTATATAGGCCCTAGGGCTAATACCCTAGTACCTACCTATGAACCTATATATATATATATATATATATATATATATATATATATATATATATATATATATAGATATATACATATATATACATAAACACACACACACACACACACACACACACACACACACACACACACACACACACACACACACACACACACACACACACACACAGGCATCTAAATGTTTAAATAGATTTCCTGTACAGTTGAATGCCTGTGCTAGATGATATGTTTGTAAAATCATCATGGTTATGTATATCTGACATGGATTTGTGGCAAATCACTTTGGTTATGGTGTGCAGGGTGCTGGGATCGAGCATTGTAGAGGCTTTTTATTTGGTTGCTGGGCAGAACAAGGGCCATTGGATACAGAGTGATTTAGGCACTTTTTCAGCAATTGTAAGTGGGTTTGCACAGGTTTGCATGGAGGTAAGCGCTGCTAACTTCTGGTTACAGTTTCTTATACTCAGCTTCTAAATTGCTCAACCTGTGGAGTCATTTCTTACTCCCGTGCAAACAGGCTTAAACCCGCTTACTGCTGCTTAAAAGTGCTTACTCCTGCTTACCCCCACGCTAATTTCTTTAAAAGAAATGAAAAAGAGTTGTTAGGAAAGTGGTGAAAAAGGGGCACAAAGAGGGAAAACAGTAGGGAAAATAGCTAGGGAGGTGCAGGAAGGATGTAGGGAAGGTCCATAGCTGCTCATTTCGTCTACAGGAACAGCTTTGCATATACACTGAATTTGGACACAGATTTGGGCACTCATACCCCTGAGAGAAGGGTGAGGACAACAATAATATGTTGTTAAACCAGTCTGACCAGATTACGTGTCCACAGGACAAGTGTGCGAAATGGACAGCTATGTATGGGGCAAGATTTTTTTTTTTGGGAACATATTGCCCTTTTTTTCAGTTGAGATTGGAATGATGGGGAGGGATAGTAGGTATATTTGGGGAGGTAGCTTGGATAGGTTAACAGACAAGACAAACAAGACGCATACAGGGGTGGTATATGACACATGTGGGGGGTAAACACCTTGATGTGGAGGGGTGTTGGGAAATCGGAAGACTATGAGCACCCTAGTGGAAACAGTGGGACTGAGTTCCCCACCCATGGCAGTCACCACTGCACCTTCACAGCCCCAAAGGTGGCTGTGCTGGGGGCTGAGTAGGAGAGCCAGGCCAATCCTCTAGTCATGACACACAGCCCTCAAGCTGGAATAGCAGGTCTCTGACCTCCCTGCAGAGCTCGCTATGCATTATGACCCGGATCTGGCGACGGGTGACAGGTTTCTGTCTGCGCCTGCTCCCAGGGGGGGCAAGCACCATCTCCTGAGGTGGTTCCACCCAAGGGTGGTGCAGGACCAATGGACAAGGAGGTCACATGTTGGGCTCCAGACATGCTGGTGCCCAGTGCCATGGCCAGCTGAGGTGGGACAGGTGGGTATGCCGGTACCTGCATTCCCATATGTGCTATGGTATTTTATCATTATTTGTGGGTTAGTAATAGTCAACACATTACAGGATCAGGTATAACAGCATGCATAGATATTCCCATTAACCCAAACACCAGATATGGAACAGTTGCATAGCAAACAGAACACATGCATATATAGGACCACAGTGGTAATTACAACAGCATGCAGGTACATTGCTGGCAGCATGCCACCAATGTGGGAGTATTTCAACATAGCACATGCATAGAAACATATTTAAATAATAGTTGTGTATTTAGTTTATTGTTGCAGCTATGGTGTGGGGGAGAAAGATGTCAATTAACTAGTATATTCCTGTAGTTTGCATTACTTTCCTAGTCAGTGCTGTTATCTGTACCTTACAAGTATTAGTACACTACCCTATTGCCTTAGTTTGGACAGTGGCATGGCTGTTGACAACTATATTAATGAACTGGTTTTACCTGCAGTATACACCTCTTACCTTGTATACCTGTGGAGGTATTGTTCGTTAACACTAACTAACTGTTTCTACACATACTCCCAGATTCCAGGTTGATGCTATGCACATACCTGTCCATCTCTTTTTGCACACACTCTGGGCATATCTTGACCACATGCAGGTGAACTGGGACATATTTCAGCTATTGCCCTCTTAAACCTTTAGTGAATTGTACAATGACAGGTTTGTTTTCATTGACATTTTCCAAATATGTACAGGCCTGACAGTCAGTTATGTGACATGAAATGCTGCCTACATGTCAGAGATTAGCACACTGATATGACAGGGCGACAGGGTGACAGCCAGCAGATATGGGCTGATTAACTGGACATTCTGGACATTTCTGTACACTTGTGGGGTATGATTCTGCATACAGCTTACTACAACTCCCAGGATTCAAACCATGGCTGTGTCTGCTAAAAATAAAACACTGTCCATCACAGTTGAGTGTGTTATATAGATATTGCTGTGTATCTCTTATCTGATTTCTGTCTATAATTCTCCTGTGGTTTTACATTCTGACATTGTAATTACAACACTCTGATACAGGATTTCATAGACAGTTTTTTTATGTACACAGTGTGGGTGACAGTGATGAGTAATACCTTGTTATTCAGAGCATCTGCAACACTAACAATGCCATACAATACCAGAGTAAACAGTACCTGTGCAGAATATCAATATTTTATTTTTAGACACAGTGTCCATATCTGACAAACCTGTGGGAGCAATGTTTGTTAGCACTACCTGAATGTTGCCACACAAATTACCAGATTCCACATTAGTATTATGCACATATGTCTCACTCTGTTACTGTACACACTCTGGTCACAGCTTGACAACATGGGGGTGTAGATGCAACATACTTGACTTATTACTCTCATAACATTTTGGGGAGTTGCTAGAGTGACAGGTTTGTTCTTATAACTGTCTGACATACAGTTGTATTTCTTGTTTGCTGCCTAAACGTCTGGGATCATCCCACTAATTTCCCAGGGGGACAGAGTGACAGGCAGCAGATATGGGCCGATTTACTGGACATTCCGGACATATCTGTACAGTTGTGGAGTATGATTTTGCAATACAGCCTACTACCACTCCCATGATTCGAACCATGGCTGTGTGTGCTAAAAATACATTTCCTGTCTCAGTTGAGTGTGCTATTTGAATTTTGTTGGCTGTGTGTTCACTGTTTTCTGTCTAAGTCTCTCTCATTTGTACTATATGACTTCTTGGGATTACACCAGTCATATACAGACATTCCTACACATTTTATTTATGTAGCACAGTGTGGGTAACAGTGCTTAATACAACAGTACTATTAAGTGATTGTAAATCTACATTACCATTTGATACCAGAGTAAACACATGCAGTCCAGCAGTTAGATTTTTATTGTCAGGCTATTATGCTTTTATTTACATACAACCTATATGAGACTCTTCCTGCCATATTCTCTGGTGTATGCAGTACATGCCTTAAACAATACAAATTTTTTTACAGGCAATTAACTTGCTACTACTTTTAGATTTATTTCCTATGACAGTATATGCAGGAGAATTACTAACCTGCCTCACGTTGCAACCACTCCAATCTACATCCTTGGGCCTCCTGGTTCATAGCCCACTCACTTGCCGCTGCGAAAGACATAAGAGGAATATTTATCCATACCTATCTATAATATACATGAGCTAGCAATTATTAAAAAGGTAGTGGACTGATACTTACACATGGCTGGGACTTCCCCTGTCCTCCTAGCCATCGCCCTTTTGCTGCTTCAGGTTGGCATAGTGATGCCTGACCTGCTCACCAGTTCAGGGTATTCCAGTGGCACTGAAGTCACAGGTGAGATGGTCCCATGCTTCTGCTTTGTATTGGGAACCCTGGTACTGGCCCTGCAGCAGTCTCTTGTCATGGTCTTTCACAAGGAGTCCTGTCATGACTCTGCACTCCTGGATGCCCCAGCACTGAGCCTGAAAGTGCACACCCTCTCCCATTCCAGACATAGTGCCTACAAGGGGAAGCTACAACCAGTTATGAGATGTATCCCCACCTGTTGGGTTTAAATAGGGCTGGTTTCCCACACTTTGCCATGATTGGACAGTTTTGAAAAGGCTACGCTATGGGCAAACCTGCTTACCTAAGGTTGGCATTGCTTAAAGGGGTATACCAATGGGTAGATTGAGTTAGCTGGCCTACACATTGCTTACACCTACTAATCTGGACTGTGCAATGCTTAGCATGGCTTAATATTTAAGTTGAAGCATATTTGCATGGCGGCATTGATTTATTATTCATTACATGTTATATATGTGTTTGGTATCCATGATTCATGTGTACGTACACTGTATGGGGTCCTTGTGTTTATTAGGGGATTTCAACACTTTATTACATTGACACCTCACGTCTGGGCTTAATGCAGTACTCCAGTTCACATATTTATGTCCTGTAGTTGGTTATGCAATATAAAACTGTATATAGATTCCTTTCACATGTTCAGTTTGTATTTCATATGGTGAGGATCTGTTTGCTGATACCTCAATTTTATTTATTGCTGTAATGGCTTAGTGGTTAACTACTGTGACTATCGTGTACAGGGTTCTCGGTTCAAGACCTGTAAAGGGTGTTTATTTTCTTTCTGGTCAGAACAGCAGCTGATACATACAGAGTGCTTAAGGCACTTTTAAGCAATTATAAGCAGGTTTGCATGGGTTTGCTTGAAGTTAAGCAATGCTAATCTCCAGTTAAATATGCTTACAGAGAGTAAGCTTCAATATTTCTTAACCTATGTGCGCATTGCTTACCCCTGTGCAAATGGGTTTAAACCCGCTTACTGCTGCTTAAATATGCTTACTACTGCGCAACTATGCTTACTGTTGCTTACTAGCGCTTACACTCACTTACCACTGCACTAATTTAGACAGTGATGTCTAATGGTTCTTGAGCAGGTGGTGGATTTGGCACCTGTATGGATTTATCATTCATTACACATTTTACCTTCCATTTGTATCCCTGATTCCCGTGTACATATACTGTATGGGGAACTTGTGATTATCTGTGGACTTTACAACATTATGACAATGACACCTCACATCTGCATTTAATGCAGTACTCCAGTTCAAAAATATATGTTATGTCGTAGGTTATGCAACAAAATAAATTGATCATACAGTGACTTGACATATAAAACAGATTTTACTGGAGTGGGACTCGAACCAGGAATGACTGCTCGTAAGACGAATGCTTTGCCCACTACACTGTTACTGTACTGCTTCATTTGCATATATCTTGCTTTTTATCCACTTGTGCCATTTAAGCTGCATTAACTGTAGCTAAGTGATTGGCAAACCCACGCACCTATGGTTAAATTTGATCTGTTTCATAAAAAAAGTCTTCATATTTAGATGTTGTAACTATTGCTCTTGTACACTTGGGGGATGGTGCTGGGGGTATGCATACACCTATGAGTGGTCTCGTTCATTCTTACTCCTAGACTGCTGTTTTTGATTGCAGGGGCATGTATATTCTGAGAGCTCTGCTCGTACATGCTCCGTGTCCACATAGGAGCTCAGGCAGCGCCCCTTCATTACTATGCATGGCGAGCTGCCATCCTTCTCCTAAACAGCCGCTTCTGTGCAGGACTAAGCTAGTCCTTCACTGAAGGATAGTGAATCCGGGGGTCTTTCTTTGTTAGTAACGTCTGCTTAAACTCATTTCCTAAACACTCAGCTCTACTACTAATATAGCCCCCTCCCATTCTCTTATCTCCCCCCACTTCCTATCAATGTCTATACATTGTCCTTCTTTTGAACAATGATTATCTTTTTGTTTTTACTCTCATATGTAGTACATTTTAATCCACTACTATCAATGCAACCCTTAATGTTCATAATTTTTTTTATTTTGTTTTTCTCTTTATAATTAATTTCATATTTGCAGTGTTGTTTTTAATAGTTTTTGTCCTGTATGTTTATCTCTGCTTATGTTTGTTGGGGCTCATTCCCCTTGGGTCTCCACTGAAAATGGGCTGCTTACTATCAATGCAATCCAAATAGTTAATAACCTTTTCTTTTTTTACAATTATTTTGTATTGTGATTGCTATTTAATATTTATATATTGTCACTTTATTTTTGCTTATGTTTGCTGGGACTTTTCCCTTGGTCTCCACTGAAAATGGATTTGTTTGCAAACTCAGTTGGACTAACCCGGTTAACAAATGTGAAATAAATAAATATATCTATATATATATATATATATATATATATATATATATAAACATATATATGGTTTACTGTCAAAATCCTGAAATGCACTTCTTCGAGTACTGTAACATCAAATGTATGGTTGTTAAATCGGAAGTAAAATTAGCAAATGTGTTGTAATACCAATATCCGGATGGCAAATGCAGTTCAACGGTCATTTTTTCCAAAATATAGCATACAGAAAATCAGCTTTAACATGTTTCAAAATGGTGACAGTAAGACGTTTTTATTTTTGACATTTTATTTCGATGGCATGATTAAATGAATAAGTGCATTTCTGGATTTTGATAGTAAACGTAGCTATATATATCTATATGTATATCGATATATCAATATATATATATATATATATATATATATAGAGAGAGAGAGAGATTAATAAAATCATTTAAACACAAAATACTATTTAATATTTTGTGCATGCTCACCAGCAGCTTCAACCAATCTAGCTATTCTACTTTGCTGACATTTGTTAAAATTGATCTTATCACTGGCTAAAAAGAGAAGACATAAAACAATCGTTGTTTACCTGTATTTCATCTCTTGTTTCTTTAATATTACTGATATAACTAATAATAATATGAAAGGCATTTCATTCACTGTTAAACTTGCTTACTATGATTTTGTTTAAATATCTGTTAGTATCTGAATGTTCATACAGTGCTAATATCCCATTATTGGAAGTTATAAATAAATTGTCACACTTTCATAGGTGCAAACAGCTTGTTTGCTTGGTGAAATGGAATTTTTAAATATCATACGTTGCATGTAGCTGTCTGTAAACTGTGTTCAGACAGATGGAATGCACATAAAGAAAAATGTAATAATTCAAGGAAATATTGTGTTCCTTAACTGTACATATACTTTGGTGCAATAATGTGGGCTTTGATAGTTTTCTGCCTTGTAACTGTAAACATATAAGGGGTGATTTAAAATATATATAGAATGAATACAACTGGTCATTTCTCACTAAACTATGCACTGGTCACTCACTTGACACTGCAACCTCCGCCCCCTCCCCAGCCTTCATTCTGACTAGGGTGTGGTGCCTGACTCAGTTCAGACATCTTGTATATGCAGTTAGTATGGAAGAAATTACTGGCTTAAAAAATTATTATACTTATAAATATTTTTCTGGTCTAGACAAAGAAAATTTTTTTCTTTACAAAACCTCTCAGAATGTACTTTGATTACTACCTATCTAAGGTAGTGCAATACTAAATGAGACTTTAAACTGAGGGCCCATCTGCTTGAGTTAGTGCTGGCCCAGGTAGTTGGATATAAAAGACCCCATGGCACTTAGTGAAAAGAGTAGGGGTCCTTTATACACACACACACACACACACACACACACACACACACATATATATATATATATATATATATATATATATGTGTGTGTGTGTGTGTGTGTGTGTGTGTGTGTGTGTGTGTGTGTGTGTGTGTGAAAATGACTTTGTAAATATCAAAAATAAAAAAAAGAGAAATGACTCTGAGGTAAAACTGTTGTTAAGCGCTTTCATACTGTAAAGTAAAGAGTGTTCTGACGAAGTTCTGGCAACATTACAGAATGAAGTCACTTAACAGTTTCACCTTAGTGTCATTTCTCTTTTTTATTTTTTGATATCTACAAAGTCAGTATTTTCTTCGTATTTAATAGTCTGGTTGTTTTATATACATACATATATATATATATATATATATATATATATATATATATATATATATATATACTACTAAAACTGATAAAAATAAAAAAGGAAGAAATTAAAAACTTATAACTTACAAACTTCCAAAGCTAGGAGGAAAAACACAGAGGCAAAAGAAGTATTTTAGTGCTTTCATTCTTTAATAGTGGAAGAACTTCATCAGAAATAAAAAGTGTAACTTAGCAAACAACTTTATAACCATAGGAAAAGTTGTAAATCTCAAAAGTAACCTATTAAAAGTAGCAATATAACATTAAAAAAAACTCAAGTAGTACAGTAGCCAATGAGAAGAAAAAAACATAAAACTAAGGAGGAGTGGTTTAATTAAACCAGTACAGAGCACATTTTATGTTGCAATCTTCACTGATACCTAGGTCAGCCTCTGCACTGAGAAGCAGCTGCCATTTCAGCTCTCTCACTTCCAACAAAGAGTCACAGTCACCAAAGAAAACATCTAATTGCTCCAATACTATAAATTTAAAACAAGTAAAATGCTGCAAGACACACTGTGTTTCCCTAAAGCATTACTACTATCCCTAGACCTAATGGCCACAATATGTTCCTTAATGTGGTCTGACAATTTTCTACAGGTTTTACCAACATAAAAACAGTTGCAGGTGTCACAGATACCTGCGTACACTACATTTACACTTCAGCAATTAAAATGTCTCTTAAAATGCACTGTGACATTGCAGTATTTGAAAAAGTATTTTTTTTCCTGTGCAAATGTATTTACAAGTAATGCAATCACCACATGGAAACATACCTGCAGACATACTATTTATCATAAAGCTTTGAATCAAGAATGGTGAGTCATTTCTCTCAAAAGAGCTTCTCAAGGTTTTATTTTCTTATAAAAATAAGGCATGAATTTGCTCCTAGCGCATTACACATCTCCTGTTACTAGCAATAATATCCCAGTTCTTGTTAACAATAGTTCTAATGTCATGCATGTCCCTGCTAATAGGGAGAGGAAAACTAAGTGTCCTCTCAGTATGAGAACAGTTTTTCTCTTTTGGCTGAAACCCAAACCGGAGAATTGGCTTGAATTTGGAATAGCAAGCCACAGTTACTTCTGCAGCAAGATTTACAACCAAATGCTGAGGATAATTTATGTGAATGAAAAGTTGTTGCAAAAAAGTGAATTCTAAAGAAAAAGTGTTAACATTACTCACTATTCGGGAAAGTCTGATACAATGTCCCCTAACTACATTTTTTTCATGAATAGTGGGTGCTAGCTCCTAGAATCAAGAAAATTATTATGATGTGTCCTTTCTGTAAACATTTGAGTGCAAAGCACCTGTTGAAGGATCCACCATGATTAGTGTATCCAAAAAGGAAACTGTAGTTCCACATCCTGAAACAACAAACTGGAGAACACTAATGCTGGCAGAAAGTGACTGTACAAAATTGTCCAAGTCTTGTTTAGAGCCACCCCACAAAAAAAAAAAACATCATCATCAATATAATGGCAATATAAGAGAGTACTCTTGAAGCCAGGTAAATGTACCAGTGTTTCATATTCCCAAGCACTTAAAACTAGATTAGCAAAAGCAGGGGTCATCTTCAACCCCATAGCAACGCCCTTCACTTGTTGGTAAATCTTCCCATTGAAATGGAAAAAGTTATTGCATAGAATTGTGGAAATCAAATCACAAATTGTATCTTTTTAGCCTGTGGTAAAGCCAGTATAATTTGAGAGGAACCATTGAATAAAATTCAGACCCTCTTTATGTGGAATATTACTGTACAGGGAAATAATAGCCAAAGTGACAAGCAAATATTCAGAAAATTGTACTTTAACTAGGAACGATTCATTCTGAAAAGCCCATGAATCTCATTAATAAAACTTAGTGGACTGCATAATCGAGTTAAGCACAAAGTCAACATAGTCAGAAATGTTCTCAATGTTTGTCCATTTGATCAAAATAATATGTGTAAATGGTGGATTATGTGCGTCCTTATGAATTTTAGGGATGCCAAACAATTTGTCAAGACTAGGGTGTGGGGCAGCCATAAACAAATATTCATCAAGAGTCAAACAGTAGGTTTGTCCCAGTTTCAACAAGAAATGGTCAATAGTTTTAGAATGTTTCTCCACAAAGTGCAAGTCTACCTGTTTGTAGAATTCATTGTCCACTAAAGCAGATTCTACTCTCAAGATGTATTCCACCTGTTCCACTAGAATTCCTGTTCCTTTGTCTGCTTTCATAATTTGTAAATGCTTATCCTGACAAAGGTTATTTAGAGCTTGCAATTCACCTGAATTAAGGTTAAACCATTTATCCTAACACTGCATGGTAAGAAGCTGACTAAACTCATAGTCACACACGCTAAGAAAGGTAAGTAATGTACTGTGCAAAACTGGATTAAATGTATTTTTTTTTTCTTAAGAGTCAACGTATTTTGCTTTGAAGGACTGGAGTCAGACAGCTCATCATCTTCTTTATCAAGCAATACTTTCAAGTTAAGTTTTATCAGAAATAATCTTAAGTCTAAAAGCAAATCTATAAGATTTGCCATTTGCAAAAGGATTAAGAGTAAAGCCGTTATTAAGAAGTTGCAAATGCTCTTCTGTGAAGTTTCTATTAGTAAGGTTAAAAACAGGACAATTCATCTGAGAAAGGTTATCAACTATAGAAACAGGGATTATCTTTTCCTGCTGCTCCTGCTTTGCGTAGGTCACCACATTACCTGGAATCTGCCTCTCCCTCTCCCTATCCCCCCCTCATGATCCCCATTGCAGAGTTTGTCCCCTTATCCTTGGTTCCTATGACTCGGGGACAAAAAAGACTGCTGTGGTTCCACTAGATGTTGTGTTTCAATCAGAAAGCTGATACATTTGGGGGAGGGGTGTGAGGATGGTTAACTGGATTATGTTGGTCAGAAACAGCTGTAACAGGAACAACATTTAAAACAGGAAGTCTGTAAGTTATACACACACATATTTGCATATATACATATATTTATACAAACATGTTAATTAATTTTCAGATGTTATACATCAAAACTTGTCATTTTTATATCAACCTCCCCTCCTTTTTCCATAACCATAATCTAATTGTCTTTAATATGTGACAATACCCCTTTTCCATTAAATATAATTTAATTAATGCTTTCATTCCATATTACCCAGAGTACATAAAATGCTTTCTTATATAAATCGATCTTTAGGTATTTACCCTTATTTTCTTAATATCCATATTCTGTTATGTCCATTTTTATATCTTCATAATTTTTAATACTTTCAAAAAAAGTTTTCTACAGATAATTTATTCCACAAGTTTGTAATTGTCTTAGATTTTTAAGAACATGTTATGTTGTTTTTTTCTCTACACTATAAGCATATTCTTTAATTTTTTTTCTTTTTATAAAGCATATTTGCCTTAACAGGTAATTCCTTTATCCCCAATCTCCAAAAAATCTTGACATTCAACATTGCACTTATATCACCTGTTTCTTGCATTAATCTTTTCTTCAGAGACATTTTCCCATGGATTTATATAATAATATTCATTCATGATATTATCATACCATGTCTTTCTACCTTCTTCAAATTCATCAGTTTTTATTTTTTACATTCTTTGCTTTTGTTGGCAGTTCTCTATTTCTTCATTTAAATATTCTTTTGTTCTTTTATTGATGTTCTTCGTGTTTCACTGTTGCAGTCATAACTGTAGGGTGCTCCTGCCGGCAGGCAGCCCGAGGTTGGCCAGAATCCCAAAGTCTGGGTCCGGCGTCGGCTGTATAAGCTAGTATCCTGACGTCAGTACGCCTTGGTACATAGCCGTCAGCCGACGCCATCTTCTCCAGTCTTTCTTGCCGTGCGGTGGAAAGCAGCTCGCAAAACGTTGGTTGGCGATTTTCGAACAGCGTATTTGATTGTTGTCGGTCCGAAGTTCTTACTTCTCTTCTCAAAGCTAAGTACCCGTTGGGAATCTTTTTCTTGTTCCTCCGATGTCAGAAAAGTTAATAATTGTATAGCGTGTGGGAAACAAATACCTCATAAAGATTTCCACTCTTACTGTCTACCTTGCTTAGGCCCTGACCACGATGTTTCTTGTTGTCGGTTCTGTGCCAGGTTCAACTCTCGTACTATCAAACGCAGGTACGATTGGGCTTTAAATTATTTTGGCAGACGCTTCAATTATAGAATGTCATCGGACGCTACCGGAGTTCAAAAAAAGCGCAAAGACAAGGACAGGCCTCCGAGGTCCAAACAGGACTCGTTGCAGCTGGAGCCAGCGTCCGGTTTGGCTGTCATCAGTGAGGCGCTTTTGCAGCCCCTGTCGTCCGCCGCTTCTGAACCGATGGCCGATACGGACTCCCATGGGGAGCCATCAAGGCCCACTATTTTAACTGCTGCAGGACCTTCGCACGTCGCTCCTTCAGATGGGTCCGGAACCACTGTGCAGGTACCGGCTTCTGAGGGGGTTTTCAGGCCTACTCACATCACTATTTCAAAGGCAAAGGCAAAGACAAAGACTCCTTCTAAGTCTAAAGTTCCAGCTCAAGCTGCTTCTGAATCCACTCCCAAGACACAAAAACAATTATTGAGGATGGCTGAAGATTTGCTTACAATGATTAGGGTTCTCACCCCCCTCCTGAGAAAAGGCCTCGACAGGATGTTACTCTGGATTCCTCTGACCAGGCTTCTGTATCTTCTGTTTCTTCCTCTGATCAGGACTATTCCTTCCCCTTATGAGGATTCAGATGCTGAGGATTCTTTGCCCTCGGCCTCTCCGCCTGAGGATTTTTCTTTTGGGGAAACCCTGCATGAGATGAGGGAACATTTTCATTGGGAAGGACAGGAATATTCTGCCTCCAAAAGAGGCTTAGAGAATTTCTTCTTCTTCCTCAGCATAGGCCTTTAGCTATCCCTCCTGTCTTGGACATTGTAGATGATGCTTTTTCTGAGGCTAATTTGAATCCTGATTCCATGCCTCCTGCTCCTTCTAAGCCTGATAGATTTTATAGGGTTCCTGACTCTCATTTATTTTTATTTAAAAACCCTTCTGCGGATCCTGAAACTATTTCTCAGGGCTCTAAGGCTGCTAAGGTTGCTACTTCTAAAAATCCTATTCCCTCTGAGAAGGATTCTCGTGCTTTAGACAGGTGGGAAAAAAGGTATATACTTCTGCTACCCTGTCTATAAGGGCTTTAAATTGCCAGTTTCATATGTTTAAATATCAGCAATTTCTTTTGTCTGTTTTAAAGCAAAAGCTTGCTTCCCTTCCTGCTTGTGCAGAGGATAAGGAACTTCAGGATGTTTTGCATGCTACTGAACAGGTTAACAAGCATAGCTTACATTGTGGTTTTGATGCTTTGGATGCTTCTTGCAGGGCTGCTGCCTCTGGTACTGTGATTAGGAGACATGCCTGGCTTCGTGAACAAAGTTTACCTGAACAGGTTAAGGCTAAGTTATTAGATGCCCCTGTTCAACAAGATGTTCTTTTTGGTTCTAAGGCTGAGGAAGTTATTAAAAAGATGGAAGAAAAGGCAAAGTCCATGCAGACTGTAAAAGATTTCTTGCAAGTTCAGCCTCCTAGATTTTCCAGGAATTGGCCCTCTAAAAATTGGTCCTTTCCCACGTCTGACAGGCCTCAAAGGGGAAGATACAGATGCTCCAGAGGTCGTGGTCAAGGCCAGACTTCATACAGATCTAGACAATGGACTGCTTCTTCACCTAGAAGGGGAGAAGACAGATCCCAATCTCAAAGAAAGCAAACTCAATGACTCTCTCGGTTGGGCTTCAGGACCCCTTCACCTGGACGCCCCTCTCGGAGGAAAACTGTCTCTTTTTTACAGAAATTGGACTCATATTACCCAGGACAGATGGGTATTGGACGTGATTTTAAAAGGTTACAAGTTCCACTTTCACACTTTGCCAAGGACTCACGGTTGGCCAGATCTGCCAAAATTTCAATGGTCAGAGGCCTTAACTCAAGTGGATGCTCTTCTGGCCATGAGAGCCATAGAGCCTGTTCCACTCTCGGAAATGGGAAAAGGGTTTTATTCAAGGCTGTTTCTGGTCCCCAGAAAACAAAATTCATGGAGACCTATTCTGGACCTTTCTGTGTTAAACACCTTTTTGGAAATTCCAAAGTTCAAGATGCTTACTCTGCAACAGCTAATTCCAATGCTATCTCAGGATGCCTGGATGGTGACATTGGACTTAAAGGAAGCCTATTTGCATATCCCTATCAGACAAGAATGCAGGAAATTCCTCAGGTTCAAGGCAGGTTCGAGGCACTTTCAATTCTCTGTTCTGCCCTTTGGTTTATCTACTGCGCCCAGAGTCTTCACCAAGTGCCTGGCACCAGTAGTGGCTTACTGCAGACTTCAGGGGATCCAGATTTACCCCTATTTGGATGACTGCCTTATTCAGGCAGACAGCAAAGATCTTCTGCTTCAACACCTGGACTTTGTTCAACGTCTTCTCCTACTACTGGGATTCTCAGTGAACATAAAAAAGTCACATTTGATCCCTTCTCAACAAATGGTTTTCTTGGGAGCCCTCTTAAATACAACCTTACAAAGGGCCTACCTCACTCCAGAAAAACAAACTCAGCTGGCTTCTACTTTCAACACCTTGGCAACTCTATCTCAGCTCACTGCAAGGAAATTCCTGCAGGCTCTGGGCTACATGGCTTCCTGCATTCTGTTGATTTCAAACGCAAGGCTTCACATGAGAAAGCTTCAATGGTATCTGAAAAGTGTATGGTCACAGCATTACCACAATCTGGATATTCTGATTCCTCTGATCCCCTGCCTCCAGAAGGAGTTCCTCTGGTGGTCCAGGGCATGCACTTTAAACGAAGGAAAACCTTTTCGTCTCCCTCAACCTGCTCAAATCCTAACCACGGACGCCTCGGATTATGCTTGGGGAGCACACTTTCTAGACAATTGCCAGCAGGGAACCTGGACAAAGGACCATCTTCACTGGCACATCAATCTGAAGGAAATGTTGGCAGTTCAAAATGCCCTTTTAGCCTTCAAAAACCTTTTACAACCAGGGCCTCTGCTAATTCGCACAGACAACACCACGGTCATGTGGTACATCAACAAGCAGGGGGGTTCTCATTCATACCCCCCTTGCAGACTAGCTATGGGTTTATGGGACACAGCTCTAAATTTGAATCTACATTTCCAAGCTCAATTCATTCCAGGGAAACAGAATCTCTTAGCAGACAGCCTGAGCAGAAACATTTCAGATCCTCACGAATGGATGCTAGACACCAACTTGTTCAACAGGATTACTGCAGTTTGGGGATGTCCCCAGATAGATCTGTTTGCATCCCATCTCAATCATCAGCTGCCTCGCTTTTGCACCAGGTCCTTCCACAAAACAGCATGGAGAGTGGATGCCCTGTCCTTCAGCTGGAGAAGTCTTTCAGCATATGCCTTCCCTCCTCTTCCTCTACTGCCTCGGGTACTACTGAAGATAAAACAGGACAAGCCCAAGTTTCTCATCTTGATTGCTCCAAATTGGCCTCGACAGTTTTGGTATCCAACCTTAAAGCTCCTGTTCTTGGGGCCTCCTTGGATTCTCCCACTGAACCCTGTGCTTCTGTCCCAGCATCAGGGTCAGTTACTACATTCCAATCTCAAGACCCTTTGCCTGGCAACTTGGCTCTTCAAAGGAATTTGATTTCCTCTAGTCTTCCCAAACAAGTTTTGGATGTTCTTTTGGAAGCTAGACGGCCTAACACTAGGAAATCCTATGCCTCTAAATGGAAGAGGTTTTCTATTTGGATGCAGGACCGAGGCTCTGATCCTCAGGTTCCTGATCTCTCCTCTATTTTGCTTTACCTTTCGGAACTTTTATCTAAAGGACTTTCCTTTTCTTCCATTAAGATTCATGCTTCTGCTATCTCTGCGCATTTCAGTTCTGATCCTCCTGTTTTCTCACATCCTTTGGTGAAGCAGTTCTTGAGAGGGGCAAAAAATTTGCGGCCTCCAAGGACCCCTCCTGTCCCTGCCTGGGATCTTAATTATGTTTTAGAAAAGCTTACTTTGCCTCCTTTTGAGCCTGCTGCATCTTCAGATATTAAGTTTCTATCCTGGAAGACTGTTCTTTTGTTAGCATTGACCTCTGCCAGAAGGGTCTCAGAGTTGCAAGCTCTCATGGCTGTGGAACCATACCTTATTTTCCATCAGGACAGAGTATCCTTGAGGACCAATCCTACTTTCATGCCTAAGGTGATTTCGAAAGTGGCTTTAAATCAGACAATTCACCTTCCTACTTTCTTTCCAAATCCTCAAAATAAAGGGGAAAGGATTTTGCATTCACTGGATGTGCACAGACAGTTACGATTTTACTTGGACAAGACTAAAGATTTCAGAAAGTCTAACCAATTGTTTGCTTCCTTTGCCTCCAGTTCTCTTGGAAAACCTATTTCTAAACAAACTATTTCCAAATGGATTGCTTATGGAATCAGATTTTGTTACACTCATCATGGGAAACAGTTTCCAGGGACCATTAGAAGTCATTCTACTAGAGCAGCTGCTACTTCTACAGCTTTCCTCAGAGGAGTCCCTACCAAGGATATCTTGGAAGCTGCCACTTGGAGTTCTGTGCATACTTTTTCCAAGCACTACAATCTCCCCTTGTTTTCTAAGTCTAGGGCAGGCTTTGCCTCTGCTGTCTTGCAGGGTATTCTTGCCTCCCCTTCTTCTATCTAAAGCCTCCTCCCCTTCTACACTGCTTTGGGATTCCGCCCTACAGTTATGACTGCAACAGTGAAACACGAAGAACATAGTACAGTTGTGTACACCTACCATAAATGTAGATGTTCGAGTGTCTTCACTGTTGCAGTTGGGGTTTCCCTCCCTCCTATCCCCTCTTTTTCTCTTATTTGTGGTGTATTTGTGTTTCCTTGTTGGATTCATTTTTGATTTGTTGGGGATTTCTGACATCTAGGGCAAGAAAGGCTGGAGAAGATGGCGTCGGCTGACGGCTATGTACCAAGGCATACTGACGTCAGGATACTAGCTTATACAGCCGACGCCGGACCCAGACTTTGGGATTCTGGCCTACCTCGGGCTGCCTGCCGGCAGGAGCACCCTACAGTTATGACTGCAACAGTGAAGACACTCGAACATCTACATTTATGGTAGGTGTACACAACTGTACTTTTCTTATATTTCCCCAACATTCCTTATACTTATACTTCAGCATAATTGCCACTAATTTCTCATTCTTTTCACTTAACCATTTCAATGCCGTATACAAGTTTAATGGGGTCTATATCACATAGTCGAAGTTCCATAACTCCGAACATCTAATGGTCAAACCATTATGTTCAAAGTTACAGAACTTCAACTACATAAAAAAAATAAATAAAAAAACAACGGACAAAATAATAAAGTGTTGTAACAGGGGGGCAAGCCCTCCTGCACCCCTCGCACCCCTCACACCCTCCACTACTTAAATATACCAACTCTGAGATCGCACCACATTGAAGTGAATAGAAACCTCTGCTTATGGAAATTTCCATTCAAATGCTTGACCTTTTACAAATTTGAACGTATGGCCCTGGATTTACTAAACCTCCATGCACAGAAGCGACCGTTTAGGAGCAGGATGGCAGCGAGCCATGCATATTAATAAGGCATGCTGCCCGAGCTTCTAGGCTTACATGGAGCATGTAAGAGTGCAGGGGGCATGTCTGAGAGCAGAGATCTCAGAATAAACATGCCCCTGCAATGTTGAACAGGAGAAAGGGATATGTAATGAGTGAGACTGCTCACAGGTGACCGCATATCTCCACCAACAGTCTCCCTTGTGTACAACAGCAACAGAATGTAGTAATAAAATGAAGAAACCCTATTTTTTTAAAAAATCCGATTGAAGCTAACCGTAGATGCATGGGTGTGCCAATCGCTTAGCTATGGTTAAAGTAGCTTAAAAGGCTGAAGAGGATAACAAGGAAGATATATGCAAATGAAACAGGACAGCAATAGTGTGGTGGGCAGAACATTTGCCTAATGAGCAGGCATTCCCGGTTCGAGTCCCAGTCCAGCACATTCTATTTTACATGGCAAAGCATGTTATGACCAATATTTTTGTTGCATAACCCACTAAATAACATATATTTATGAACTGGAGTACTGTAGTAAATGCATATGTGAGGTGTCAGTGCCATAATGAATAAGGCACTAGTAAGCAGGTCTAAGCACAAATAAGCAGTAGTAAGCATATGTAAGCAATAGTAAGCGGCCTTAAGCCTGTTTGTGTGATGGTAAGCAATGTCTACACTGGCTAAGCAATTCTAAAGCTAACTCTCTGTAAGCAGATTTAACGGCAGTTTAGCAGTGCTTACCATCATGCAAACCCACTTACAACTGCTCAAAAGTGCCTTAATCACTCTGTATCCAATGGCCCTTGTTCTGCCCATCAACAAAATAAGCAGCCATGCAGGTCTTGAACCCAGGACCCTATATATCATAGTCCCCAGTAGTTATCCACCAAGCCATCACAGAAGTGCAAAAGAATGAGGTAGTAGTAAACATGTCCTCACCATAGTATAACCAAACTGAACCTGTGAAAGGCATCAGTAGAGTCATATGTGCCATAACCCACTACATAACATAAATATGTGAACTGAAGTATAGCAGTAAGCCCAGAAGTGAGGTGTAATTGTAATACAGTGTTGAAGTCCCCAATAAAACATAAGGACCCCACAGAGTGTAAGCATGCATCAATCAGGGATACCAGGCATACATATAAGGTGTAATGAATAATAACACAATGTCAAAAAGACATTATAATGAAGGTCTAATGTAAGCAATGCTAAGCATTGCACAGGCCAGCTTAGGAGATGTGAGCAATGTGTAGACCAGCTAACTCTTTGTGCCCAGTGGTATACCCTTTAAACAATGCCAACCTTAGGTAAGCAGGTTTGCCCATAGCTTAGCCTTTTCAAAACCAGCCAATCACCGAAAAGTGCAGAAAATTGGCCCTACATAAACCCAAGAGGCGGGAATACATTTCATAACTGATGGCACAGTAATGGGAGAAGGAGTGTGCTTCTGGGCACAGCGCTGGTGCATCCAGTAGTCCAAGTTCATGGCAGGACTCCTAGTTAAATACCATGCACAGAGAGGGCTGCAGGGCCAGTACTTGGGCTCCCAATATAAGGCTGAGGCCTAGGACTGTCTCAACTGTGACTTCACCAGTGCCACTGGCATACCCCGAACTGGTGAGCAGGTCAGGCACCACTATGCCATTCTGAGGCAGTGGAAGAGGGACCTCTTGGAGGAGTGGCTCCAAGAGGCTACAGCATCAGGGGATGTTCCAGATGTGTGTAATCACCCCAGTATGTGTGTAATAAGTGCCAGCTCAGGTATATCATGGATAGGTATGGCTAAATATTCCTCTTATGTACCCCACAGCTGCAAAGGAGCAGGCCGCGAACCAGGAGGCCAAAATCCGACACCTGGCACTGTTGCGACATGAGGCAGGTCAGTAATACTCATGCTTTTACTGTCATAGAAAATAAAAATAAAAGTAGTAGTAAATTAATTGCTAGTACAAAACCTGTATTGTTCAAGGCAAGTACTGAAGACACTAGAGAATATGTCAGGAAGAGTCTCATATTGTTTGTATGGCAATAAAAGTGTAATATCCTGACAAAACAGGTCTAACTACTGGACTGCATGAGTATTTTCTGGTATCATATGGTAATGTAGATTTGCAATCATGTAATAGTACTGTAGTATTAAGCACTGTTACCCACACCATGCACCATAAATTGAATGTGTAGGAATGCCTGTATAGGAGAGGTGTAATCCCCAGAAGCCATTTAGTACAACTTAGAGGCACACAGACAGTAAATGGAGAAAACACTAACAACAAAAGCTGAATAGCACATGCAACCGAGATGTGAACTGTTGTTTTTTTAGCACACACAGCCATGGTTCAAATCCCGCCAGTGGTAGTAGTCTGCATACAGAATCATACCCCACAACTGTACAGACATGTCCAGAATGTCTATTAAAGTGACCAATATCTATTGCCTATCAACATGTCCCCCTGGGAAATCAGTTGGATGATCACAGACCTATAGGCAGCAAACAGGAAATACAACTGATTGACACACATCTATGACAACAAACCTGGAACACTAGCAACTCACCAATACCTTATGTGACTAAGAAGCCAAACATGTCCCATTTACACCCCAAATTGTTAAGCTGTGGTCAGAGTGTGTTCAGATCCAGAGTGAGATGTATATGCATAATAGTAATGTGGAACCTGGTACTGTGTGTAGGAACATTCAGGTAGTGCTAATAAACATTCCTCCCACAGGTCTGTCAGATACCAACACTGTGCCCAGAAATATAAGAATGATGTGCAGTTGCTCTGAATAATGAGGTATTACACATCACTGTCACCCACACTGTCCTACAACATATGACTGTCTAGGAATTCTGTATAAGAGTGTTGTTATACAAGGTCAGAATGCATAAGCACAGGGGATTAATAAGACGGAAAGCAGATTGGCGATATACAGCAATATCATTATAGAAGACACAACTGTGATGGACAGTGTTTAAGTTGTAGTAGACACAGCCATGATCTGAATCCTGGCAGTGGAATTAGACTGCATACAGATTCATACCCCACAACTGTACACATGAGGCCAGAATGTCCAGTATATGTGCCCATATCTTCTGCCTGTCCTTCTGTCCCCTTGGTAAGTCTGTGCAATGATCCCAGATGTGTAGCCAGCAAACAGGGAATTCAAGTGATTTTCAACCATCATGAGAATGCACCTCTCACCATAGCAACCCCCGAAACTGTTAGAAGAGTAATATTTCAACTATAGCCTTTTTACACTCCCATGTGTCAAGCTGTGACCAGAGTGTGTACAGTAACAGAGTGAGATGTATGTGCATAATACTAATGTGTAATATGTAACTTTGTGTGGCAACAGTTAGGTAGTGCTGACAAACATTGCTCCCACAGGCACGTTGGATACAAACACTGTGCTGAGAAATACAGACCAATATAACCTGTACTAGTACTGTCCACCCAGGTATTGTAGGGGATTGGGAGTGTTACAGTTTCTCTGAATAATAAAGTGATAAAGTTTTACTGGTAACTGTTGCCCACACTGTGCTACATAATATAACTGTGTAGAAAAGCATGTATATGTGTGTCAGGTCACTAAAGGTAGAAGAGGGCAATATTCTAGATATGTCCAGGCACACCAACATGTGGTCAACACATGGCCAGAGTCTGTGCAGAAAGAGTTGGATAGCATAGTGCATAACATCAACCTGGAATCTGGGTGCATGTGTACAAACAGTTAGTGTCAACAAACATTCCCTCCACAAGTATACCAGGTAAGAGGTGTATACTGCAGGAAAAAACAGTTCATGTGTAATGATGACAACAGCCATATCACTGACCAAAATAAGGCTATAGGGTAGTGTAGTAAGACTTGTAAGGTACAGATAACAGCAATGACTAGGAAAGTAATGTGGACTACAGGAATATACTACTTATTAATTTACATCTTTCTCCCCCCACCTTATCTCCAACTATAATCAACATACCCACCCCAACTGGTATGTACTGACTCTGATAATGTCCAATTGTTTGAGAAATATTTTAATGGTTCCCATGCATGTGCCATATTGAATTATTCCAACATTGTTGGCATGGGGCCATCAACGTACCTGCATGCTGTTCTTATTACCACTGTGGTTCCATATATGCATGTGCTTTATTTGCTATGCAACTGTTCCGTATCTGGTGTCTGGGTTAATGGGAATATATATGCATGCTGTTATACCTAACCCTGGAATGTGTTGGCTATTACTAACCCATATATGATGATGAAATCTAAACACTATAGCATGCTTGGGAAGGCTGGTCCCAGTGGATCCACCTGTCCCACCTTAGCTGGCCGAGGTACCAGGCACCAGCATGTCTGGGGCCCAAACCCGGACCACCCTGTCCATTGGTCCTGCACCATCTTCGGGTGGAATTGCCTCAGGGGATGGGGCTCGCCCTTCTGGGAGTAGACATGGACAGGCACCTGTCACCCGTAGTCAGGTCGAGGTTGTGGTGCCTAGAGCGATCAATGAGTTTGGTGATCTTCTGTGCCAGCTCAAGGGCCACATGTCATAATTAGAGAGTCAGCCTGGCTCTGTGGCTCAGAAAGACCTCAAACAATATATGTCTTGTACGAATAGGCATACCCCCCCACAGCCAAACATGTCCACCCTGCAATACACTACCAAGTGTTGCAAATCCCATCACCAGAACCTAACATGACATGGGCACAAGATGTTAACAGTACTACATCCCACCTGTATGATGTAAGGCTGGTATTGGTAACATATCATGCAGTACAGTCTGGCTCCTATAGGAAATGTAAAATGTGGAAGCTATCAACATCCCCAGGATACATATACACAGACGTATATATATGCAGATACTGATGTAAGGCTGGTATTGGTAACATATCATGCAGTACAGTCTGGCTCCTATAGGAAATGTAAAATGTGGAAGCTATCAACATCCCCAGGATACATATACACAGACATATATATATATATGCAGATACTGATATACACACATATATATATATATATATATATATATATATATATATATATATATACATGTGACTACACATACACACTTAGAGATATGTACAGTAAGATACATATGTAGAAGGTGCACACAATATGGAACATCCACTATGTCTGCAATTACCACCTTAACAACTGGACACTCTATGGGCCACCCATACAAATGACAATCGATGGTTGCAACATATACCCACAGAGAGGTTATAGGAAAAAACACCACACACAGGTTTGCAGAAATGGAAAACCTTTATTTGTGTACTATTACAGTTCTATATGCCATGTCATATGGTTGTTCAGACACTGACATCCATATAAACAGAGTAATGCAACTGTGAAACAGGTATACTAATACAGTAGTCTGGAAAGGTTCACAACTGTTGCTGTCCAGGCCAAGCCCTTCAAATTGTACAATAATAAAGACAGACTGGGCCACGGGATGCCAAACAATCAACAGTAAGTAATACAGGTGTATACTTCAGCAGCATCTATCTACACTGTGTACTAAATCAGTAGGTGGTAAAGAGTTCAGTTGACCAAATGGGATGTGACTGTTACATAACAAGGCATACCTGACACCATCACAAGCTCACTGACAAATATAACAGTCTGTATGGCAGGAGGCAGTAGGCCTGCATTAACCCAATTTATATCAGTAATGTAAATACAGGTGAAGTATACGGTACTGTACATCCAGATACCTTAAGGCAGCTCACCCCTGATACCCCCACATTTTATAACAGCCTAGGTCATTTTTGGTGCACCCCCCCTAGACTCAATAATACAGGGACATATACCACTGTTACATACACTGGCCTCTGGAGTGCATAAGGACACACATATATTGTGTAGGTGAAGCCCACACATATATGGCCCCAGCCCCACCATATGTGTGGGGGATACAACAGCAGTGGACTGATGGCAGCAATGGCAGTGAGATATACTCACAGCCCTCTACAGAACAACCCCTGACAGCAAGTCATATGTGCAAAGTTTGATATGTAGGTGGAGGACAGAGGCTGGAACATAAGCCCATATGTGGAAAACTATTACCATACAGTAAGCAAGTCACTGGCATTACAGGATAGTCTGTAACATACCCTTAGTTAGGGAATTGAGGTTAGAAACATAAATGGATGTAGCCATGTACTGTTAACACTCAACACACACACTGCCAGTTAAATATCTGATGTAGGACCTGTATGGTGGACAGTTAAAACATGATAGGCACACCTCTGGCTACCAAGAGGATGGGCCCACAGTTGAGAGCTATGCATACAGACTGCATTCCAAGGAAAACTAGTATGTACACACATACCCTGTAACACCAGTACTATACAAAGCATAACACAACTCTACTCACACTGTGACTGTAGTTCTGGAACCTCCTACAAATATGTAGCTGGCCTGAGTGTGCCAGTTCTCCTGTAAGAGGTATTACTACCTGCTGTCTGTGACACTGATGCCCACACACAGGAAGGATGTCCATCACACAGGAAAGCTAAAGGGGCCACACCCACATGATGTAGGGATTTATAGTAGGTGGTTGCCATGACAGTGGTAACTGGAAGTACTACAAAGCAAGCTGCATGCAGCTAGCAAGTGTGGGACACTGCTTGGTGCAGAGGCCATCACCTGATCAAGTGCATCACCTAGTAAAGCTAGGCTGCAATCTATTCAAAGCAGCTCAACCATTCACTGGAGAGAGAGGGAGGGAGAGAGAAAGAAAGAAAGAAAGAAAGAAAGAAAGAAAGAAAGAAAGAAAGAAAGAAAGGAAGAAAGAGAGAAAGAAAGAAAGTGAGCGAAAGTGTAAGCGGAAAAAAAAATAAAGCTCATCACACTAACAGCTGAAGACACAGGCATTTAGTCACCTGCCAGTCATAAAGACATCATTCCCACAACAGGTGTGAGAAGTAAATGTACATGTATTAGAATGTAGTACCTGGTCCATCATAATGGGATAGATGATGTGTAATGAGTTATATGTGCGATCAGGTGTTGTGATGATGCTCAACTGAACAACTGCTATGGACAATAGTGTCAGTGCCTGTGGGTAGTGGGCCATAGCTGTTAACTGTGCATGTCAGCACTGACAGACAAGATGTAAGCCATCATAGTGTGTGTTGTGTAATGGGAAGTATGTATATTACGTGGCCAATAGCTGGTGGAAGAAATAATGCCATTATGATGGACATGTGGGAGCCATGGCCCACCACTGGCAGGATACTCAGGTGAATCTGTAATGTAGCATGCCAGAATGCCATAGGTGTGTAATAGAGTTACCTACAATCAGGTCCCACATTTACCACACTAATGTCATGCCGTGTCCATATGTGGCACCTGTCTGTGTTATAGCAAGGCAGAAGAGTGCAGCTGTGCATGAAGGTGTTGTGAGATTGTGGAGCTGATGTCTGGATGTATCCCACATATAGGTATGCATATGTGTACATATGTCACATATATAATATATAAGGATATATATGTATATCAGCATGTATGTCCAGAAATATACATATACTCATGTGTAGAAATATATATGTGCACATATATATGACATCACATATACCTACACATATATAGATATATACCTATATGCACATGTCTACATATGTACAAACACACACACAAACATATATGCCTGTAAAGACATGTCCCCTATATCACTACCACAGTGATGCGTGCTATGTGCGAGGCAGCAGCACACATAGCAATGCACACAAATATCTACAGCTGGCAGTGTGTGCACCATGAATGGGTATGTCACATGTTTGTCCCTTCTTGGCACCACATTGCCCCAGTCTGTGAAATATTCAATGGGAATATGGGGAAGTATGGCAGGTACACATGTAGAGGTGGTCAGGATTGGTAGATATAGAGGACAGTCTACAGGGGTGGTATGTGACACGTGGTGGGTAAACACCATGGATGGTGTGTGTGGTCTGTGATGTGGATGCCCCATGGTACCCAATATGGGCACAATGGGAACAAGCCTCCCACCAACTGCCACTCACAACAGCAGTCCATGTCCTGAAGGTGCCTGGTCTGGAGGCTGAGCAGGAGGTGCATGTTGGCCATGTGAATGTGTACTGGGTGCCTTAGACTGAGTAGAACATCCCCCATGTGTCTGTGGACCCCGGTATGGAACAGACCCTAGACCTCAGCTCAGGGGGCAGGAACATGTTGGTGTGTGCCCTGAAGGGGGGCAACATCTCCTGGGTAGTTCTACCTGATGGTATTGCTTTAACAGTACATGAGGAGGCCCCAGGTTGGCACACACATGTGATGTGGCCAGGTATCATGGGCAGATGGGTTTGGAGAGGTGGATCAGCTGGCCAATAGAACATTTACATGCTATTGTGTCACTGTTGTAGAACATTTGTTGATAGTAATAGCCTACATAACCCCAGTACATGTCCAACAGCATGCATAGATATCCCAAATAACACAGACTGTCAGATGTGCAGCAATTTCAGAGCAACCATACCACTGGCATATATGTAACCATAGTGGCCCTAACAATGGCATGCAGGTGAATAGTCTGTAACAGGCCAGCAATGATAGTGTCCACACAGGGGGACATGGCTACAATCACATAGCAGAAGGTGTGGTACAATACAAAATCTGTCCAAATGGTAGTTAAGCCGTAGCCATACCTAATGAGTTGTGTGTACAGTCTGTTAAAGCTGATATGGTGGGGGGTGACAGAGATGTGTATTAAGAACTGTGGTAACCTTGCCATATGAGTTGCTCAGGCCTGTTTCCATCTTTATGTCTTTCAGGCAAAATGTCACATGGCAGGTTACCTGTGTATTCAGCAGATGAAAATGAGGCAATTATCAACCACCTGGTAAAGCACTACCAGGTGCTCTTTTGCAGGACAGCCCATGAGCAGCAGGAGTGGACCGCACTGTGGAACGATCTAGTCCACAAGGTCAATGATGTCGGCCTGCATAACCGCAGTTATGAGCAGATCCGGCATCATTGCAGTGACCTGCTTCGCAATGCCCATCGGCATGCTACTGCAGTTTGAGTGGATCACCTCGCCACAGTGGGGGGCCATGCCATCTATCCTCTCCTGACACGTGTGGAGGAGCTCCTGACCAGCCTCGTGGCACCCACCCATCCAGAACACCAACAACCACTGGACCCCTTCATGGAGGTGGGTGTCAACCACACACCGGTCGAGAAGCGTGCAGGTAAGGACACATAGCACATCAGTAGACCACTGTTGTGTAAATATCCACAGTGGTACAGGTAGATCATACATATCTGACATGTCATAGATATATTGTGTTGCTGCATTGTAGTAATAAACAGATGACCAGATGTGGTAGTATTGTGGTAATTTACCATTGATGTATGGTAGTACTGCACCCAGCCTGTAGCAGTGCCACAGGTGTGGCCACTGACATTGCATCTCTCACTCTCTTATGTAGGTCCCTCCGGGATAACAACAAGGCAGCAGCCTGTAGCTGGTGAGTATGTTTTATGTAGATGCATGCCAGCACACCGGGCATGTAATGGTGATGGTATATTCCATACACACATCTAACACACCTACCCTGAATGCATGCTGTACATGTGCATGTATTGTTGCTGTGAAATGCACGGTCTCACAGGAGCGACCATGATGGGGTATTGGAAGGGTATGTCACACACCTACATGATAACTAACATCTTGTCATTGCAGAATGTGTCCACAGGGAGTAACATACTGTTGGTAGACATGGCTTATAGTAGTGACATGTTCTGAACAACACCCATATACAGTGCAACACCAGTGTATATACCTGTAGGACAATGCCAACTGCTGCTGAGATACACTATGCCATAAGGCATTACAGCAGTCCACATTATCAGCTGGGTCTAGGCTGCAACATTTGGTCTTCAGTGTATGGGGCACTGCAAAGGGACAACAATGTGTAGAGCTTACCTGTCATGCATCTGCATAAAAACTGAGGGAGGGAGGGTCTCAGCATGACACGCTAGTGCACTGCTGCAGGGATCCTAAGGATGGTAGGAATGGCTCTATCTGCATATAGTTAGGCTCAGGACCTATGGCAACTGTAACCCTACCTACACTGCAATAGTGATGGCATGGTGTGAACACCATGGGATGTGCACATGAGTAGGCCTTGCAATAATGCAGAATAGGGGGACATGTTTAGGATAGACTGAATATACACTGGCAAATGAAGAAGGCCCACGCTGGTATACCCCTGCCATGAGCAGCAACTGCTGTACTACACATAAAAAGAGGTGTGATAAACCGTCAAGATAAGGGTGTGCACACATATGCCCACATGGTGTGTATGCATTGTGGTCAGCAGCCGCACACCTAACACAATCTGTAGACACTGCATTGAATGTACAGGACATATGTCACATACCGGGCTTGTGCACTGCTAAGATATGCGGTGGCGTGGACCCATGGCAGATCAAGGATGTGTGTGTAAAATCAATAAAGGTGTGTACACCCCCCATAACCATGGTATGCTCTGATGGTTGTCACTGTAAGCATTTCTGCAGTGATCATACATGGTCTGTTGATGTTGACAGCTGCAAATCAGGCATTCACCAATGACAACAGTCCCCGTATTGTTCCAGGTATGTGTTGCTGAAAAACATAGGGGCTGTGAGAAGTAAATCTGACACAGTACTACACATTCCGCAATGGGTTGTACATCTGTGAGTTGTGGTGCACAGTACATGGCAGGGTGCAGAACAGGTGCACAGCAATACTGTGTACATGGGTGCAGTGGTATCCAGGGGAAGGGGCATCAACTAGTGACACAGCAAATGCATCACACACATGTATACTGTTGCTAGCATGGATTGACTATAGCTGAACTACATGCTATTCTGTACCATATGTTCTGCATGTTGGCAAATGGGTAATAGGAGGACTTTGTGTGCGATCATTGTGCAACCTCACCTTTATATGTGTGTGTGTGTGTGTGTGTGTGTGTGTGTGTGTGTGTGTGTGTGTGTGTGTGTGTGTGTGTGTGTATGCATGTGTGTGTGTGCATGCATGTGTGTGTGTGTGTGTGTGTGTGTGTGTGTGTGTGTGTGTGTGTGTGTGCATCCTGGTGGTTAGTTAATTTGTCTGCAGTGTCTCTCTGGTGAAGTGGTGGGAGGTAGATGCATGTATGCTGCGTGTGTGCATGTGTGTGTGTGTGTGGTCATGTATGCACATGTGTGATTGTGGGGTGTTCATACGGCTGTATCCCCTTTTGGGACCGTGCAGTCCATGGACATGGACTGCCACATTACACACCAGGAATACCTGTCATGTGTGTAATCACAGGACAGCAAATAGTATAATATGGTATGTAGCATGGAACAGGCATCCAGAGGGAAGGTAAACTCCAGGTACACACTTACTATCACAGTCAGCAGAGAGGTCACCTACAACCCATGTATGCATCTCTACAAATGCATTGGGGAAGTACTATTTAACACCAGGGAGTGTATCCAAATATTACAGGTGTCACATGATGGGCTGACAGAGCAGCATATCTGGAATGTACTGAGCATTACATACACCTGACACATCAGTGGGAGGTATTATGGGTATAACATAGTAGCCCACACATATAGGGGCCATGCACATCATTTCCGGCCATAAAGAGTTTGCATACCGAATGACAGCAGTGAGGTCATGTAAATCCACTACACACATGTCAGGCAGGTAACGTAGCAAAAGGCCTTGTGTTGTGGCCACTTGTGTGGGCATTTAGAGCACTGTGATGTTAATGAGTGGTATAAATGTGTGTATGTTAACAAGTGTGATGCAGGATGGGGTAACACATGGACACATATGTGGGACTGTCTGTAAAACCATGGACAGGTAGGTAAAAACACTGTAGAAAGTGCCAAAAGTGTGTGAAGAAACGAACATGGATGTATTCCAAAATAGATTTATTCCAAAAAATGCAATGTCTCCACTCAAAACACTCAGTACTTGCAGAAAAGCATAAACACATGAATGCCTTTACACAACATGTGTTTCCGTCTCAGTTTCGTTGCACTTTCTACAGTGTTTTTGGTTACTTTGAGTGCCTTTCCTTTTTTCGTTTCATGGACAGGTAGGTATTACGGAGGTGTGTGTGCGTGTGTGTGTGTGTGTGTGTGTGTGTGTGTGTGTGTGTGTGTGTGTGTGTACTGTTAGGCAGTGCTCTGCAGGTTTTAAAGTGCTTTTATTGTTTTCCACAACAAGTGGCGAGGTGGGTCAGGGTCCCTCCAGCATGCAATCTGATGTAGGTGTCCATAAAGACACCAATGATGATGATGATAATAATGTGGAGGCACAGGTGGGGTTGTCAGGGGCCGACACTGCGCCAACATTTGACATCCCCCTTTTAGCAACCCAACCCCCGCACACAGTTTCATTGCCTATATGCACCCCATCACCAGTGTCCATAGCAGATGGACAGCTGACGTTCAGTGGCAGTGCACAGGAAAGTGTGGTAACCATGCCTACTGTGTCCGGTCACAGCAGGCATAGCCAGATGTCCAGCAGGCTGCCACATAGGCAGATGTCCCAGGGTGCTCATGGTAGGGCTGCTGGACATCATGCCCCTGGCAGAGGCGACATAGCTACTACCAGCAGAAGCATGTTTCAGGCTGTAATGGCGGCACAGGAACATATTGATTGTTACACCAGACAGAGCCTTAGGCTGCAGAGGGCTGCTCTCGCATCTGTAAGTGACAACCTCCGTGATCAGTCAAGTGCCATCTGTGCTTCTACTGAGCAAACGGATAGATGGCATGATGAGATGAAGGCCCTCATCAGCCGTGGTGTGCCCGTGCTTCAACGTGTGGAGGGGATGAGTCAACGCCCACATGGACATGGGCCAGCAACACCAACAGCTGGCAGTCAACGTGGACATGTTAGGACACCAAGGGGCTCCAGTAGTGACAGTAACAGCTCTGGCAGTGTGGGCTGTCCACACCACACCATAGCAGGCCACGTGCACATGGTCTTTGCCAGTCCCAGGAGGGACTTAGTACCAGCAGACAAATGTCATCTGCAGGTGAGAGTAGCACATCGATGCCTGGACATACCCTGGGAACCCCTGGCAGGCACAGTCCATGTGTCCGAGGCCGGAGGCAGTGAACTGCACACCCTGCCAGGTATGGTCTGCAGCTGTCCATAAATACCTGTGTAGGGCAGCCACATGGCAGAACTGTGTGCATGCATACCCACACACTATGCAAACACACCTATGGCAACCCCATACCTTCACACACCACATCACCTCGGCCAGCTCCCAGAGTACACCCCTCACCCACACACATGGTGTCAAATGTATGGCCCAGCCTCGGCCTTTGGCAAACTAACACCACACCCTTTTCATATGATGATACCTTTGCCCCATCCCTGTCATCCATACCATCGATGCGGGGACATGCTGATATGGTTCTCATGCACACGGTGATTGTACAACAGTGTACCACAGTTCTGCAGTGTATCATGTTGTAGGGAGTAGAGTGTGTGGCATATTTGGCAGGTAGTGTAGCCGTCCAGCAATGATGCCTTATATCTGTTAGTAACACTGGTTAGTTGTGGTCTCTAAAATGTTATCCATGTGTGTTGTAGGTGTACATGTGTCAGCATGAGGATGGTCTACAGTCATATTGCACAAAGGGGTATGTCACTGTGCTGACACCATGGCTGTGACATATCTGGGGTACGGTCGAACACATTTCACAGGTTACTATACCGGTTATTGCCTGTGCCACATGGACAGGTGGCCCACTGAGGAGTGTATACCCTGCAACCTGATGTAGACCCATCCACATACACGCACCCTGTTACTTGCCAATGCTGGGACTAGATACCCCACCTAGCTATGGCGTGATACTGACGTGTATGCTTACATTGCCACACCGCACAGTGTATAGGGTGAGGTGTGTCCCACGTTACATGGTACATGCAGAACATCCCGTGGCATGTAAAGTATGCCAGTGGTAGATGTAATGGGTGTATTTGGATGATACATAGTGAGACATACCATCATATACACATTTACAGACACATAACAGCCAAACACACATCTGAGATACCAGGGCCTATCGCAGCTAACTACCTTGACTGTGTCTCTAATGTGTTACAGGTAGGCTGCACACATCACATGCATAACTGGCTTGGATTGTGGTAACAGTTACCTGTATGATTGATGGTGACAGTGGTAAACATAGCGTGGTACATGGGACATATACCTAGTGTACCTTGGTATAATAACAGTGTACACAGCACCCACATCCCCCACTGGATATTGTACTCCCCAAAACCCATGATGACACTCTGCCATACCCACCAGCACACATTGGCCATGACTGTGGTACAACCCATATTATACCCCAACATTGGTACTACAGGGATATGCATCTCATGCACATGCCACATGTGTAGTAAGGTGCAATCAAGCATAGGTTTCCTGTACATATCCAGCAAGATACCTGCCATCTGCACATCTGCGCAGGGACTGACAGTCATCAGCAGGTAGCTATGCAGTAGCATGAGTGCGTTGACAGACCACTAAGGGGTATAAACTGTGACAAAGCTCACACCAGGCAAATGACAGGGAGCTGTCTGCGTCCAGCCATGCTCGCAGGTGTGACTGTTGTCAGTACTACTTTAAGCACTCTGCTCTTGCCTGGGTTAGTACTGTCAACAGTAGTACTGCCATGATACACTACATGCTAGTGTGACAGCACATACTCTGGGCTACTACGCCTGTATGTCACACTTTCACATGGATAGCAGTGCTGTACAGGCCTCATATATGTCTGTGTCCCACACATTTTCTTGGGTGGCAAAATCCAGGGTACCTTTTTGGCTGGGCTTCTATAGGCCCCAAGGCCGATAGCCTAGTACCTACCTATGAACCTATGAACATGACACTCACACCCCTTGCAACTGTAATGGCAGCACATAGGTGCATGTATTGTACATGGCATTACATACACTTATTACAGATTGTCAGACTGGGTTGTGTGTCCTGGTTACCAGAGCTAAGCTATACTTAGAAAGTATCAACATTGCTGCAATAACAGCGAAACTGATTTGCGCACTGTTAAGTGCTGCCAACACTATGTAAATGCCTGTATATTTACCCATAAATTAGCACTGCTTAGCTTTGCACAAACCCGCGCAAACATGCTTAAAGCTGCTAAAAATTGCCTTAACCACGAACCACTAACTGAAATCTCTTACCCAAAAAGCTTTCAATACTGTAGAACAATGGTTTTTAAAGCGCTGCCTCCTTCTTAACCCCCAAAAAACTAAACTCTTACTTTTCACACCAACCCGAAAATCCACCCCCATACATCTCACACTTATATCAAATGACAGCACCATCATTTCTTCCAACCTAACCACTAAACTCTTAGGAAAAACAATTGACAACAACCTCAACTTTGATACCCATATAAACAACACAATAAAATCAGTGAACAAAAAACTGGGATCCCTTTACAGAATTAAGCCCTTTCTTACTCCAGTAACTAGGACTGTTACAGCCAGAACCCACTTAATCTCAACTTTATTCTATGCCTCCCCCATATATACCAACCTTTCTAAAAACAACCTCAACTAACTGGCCACATCCTATAATAATATTGCTATCTTGCCACAGGCTCCCCTTTCAAAACTCATCACTGTCTGAATTTAAAACAACTAGACTGGTTAGAATTTCACAATCAGCTTAAATTTCTACAGCTCCCCATAGTCCACAAGGCCCTGTATAAACCCACAAACACCCCTATACTCTCTACTATCATTACACCTTATAATAATAATAAAAAGAACCTACGCTCCTCAGATAAACTACTGATCGATACTTCAAGATCCATTCACTCAGCAGGTGACTCCCTATACTCTAACTCCATAGGAAAGTTATGGAATTTACTACCCACTGAACTCACATCACAAATTTCTCACATATTTCTCGTTCACTCTTTAAAAAGAATCTAAAGCTACTCCTAAAGACACACTGGCTATGCTCCTGTACTAACCCTGACTAACCTCTCTCCTTCTTAACTAACAACTACTCCTTACTCTATAATTTTTACCTAAACAATCATAATACCATGTCATCATAAATAATATGTATGATTACATGGATATTTTATCTTATGTACAATACCCTTGATTCTTACTGATACTTCTGTCCTTGCTAAGACTAATGTATTTTGTAAAGATATATGAAAAAAAACAAAAAAAAAAACACATTTTTTGTAACGTCTTTTCACGTAACAACTCCTTTTTTTTACTATTTGTACATTTTATCAGCCAATATTTTTTATCTGTTATTACTCTTAAAGTATGTATGTATTATTTTTATTTTTATTTTTTTGAGCTTTTCTCCCCGGGCCTCTACTGAAAATGGACATGTGTCCAGCTAGACTAGCCCGGTCAACAAATGTAACATAAAATAAATAAATAAACCACTCTGTATCTAAAAGTCCTTGTTCTGCCCAGCAACAAAATGACCAGCCCTTGAACCCAGGACCCTTTACACGGAAGTCACAGCACTTAACCACTACTCCATAACCACTGTGGAGATAGCTGTTGTTTTACCAATATAGTTGTCAATACACATATTGAGTAGTATTGTACAATTGCGTTTAGTTCCTAATATGTGTAGTCCTTGTTATTAATATGACTGTTGCATCACATATATCATTTTATCATTATGTGCACATAGTAGATACATACGGTGAGATACATGTGGGAGAGTATACACAACTGTGTTTACTCATGATTGGAATATGGTTGTATGCATATCATTGGTGTATATATGTCTACATGTACATACACATGTATACTCATACATATGTTTGTATACACATCTGTATAGTGCTGCATATATATGACCATGTGTACATCTCTTCGTATGTACATATGTATACATGGATCTAGGACACTTGCACGAAAAATGAATTGTCTGAGTTCATATATACTGATCACAGTTTAACGAAAGCGCTTTAATGGAAAAAACGCTTCTGTTAAACTGTGAAAAAAAACCCCACTAATTAAATATTTTGCAGGAGGGCATTGCCCCCTGCACCCCCCCAATGTGGGGGGCTGTGCCCCTCACACCCCCCTACTTAAATAGTCTAACTCCAAGGTTGCAATACAGTGAAGTAAAGGAATATTCCCTTACTTGCACCGCAGTGTGACTGGCACACCACTCACACATACCCGAAATTGCTGCTTCGATGAACAGCAATTTTGGGTATGTGTGAGCGCGAATTTGACTTTGGTGAAAGGTAAATTAGCGCAAGTGTCCGGGTTCCGTATACATATATGTATATATACATATGTGTATATGGATCTACCTCATTTGGTCGACATTTCATATGGTCGAATGTTCATTTGGTCGACAGTTCATTTGATCGACATGCATTTTAAGTGGGGGGCTTCGCCCCCCACAACCCCCAATGTGGGGGGCTGTGCCCCCCGACACCCCCCCTAACTATATATATCAACTCCAGGGTTGCACAACATTGGGGTAAGGGGCAAATGCTTGTCGATCAAATGAAATGTCGACCAAATGAACTGTCGATCAAATGAAATGTCGACCAAGTCAGGTAGACCCGTGTATATATAGGTATACGTATATGTATATATAGATACATGTGCATATAGCTATATATGTATGCACATCCTGTGTGTATAGATATGCCTAGTTATGTTGGTATATATATATATATATATATATATATATATATATATATATATATATATATATATATAGATAGATAGATATAGATATCAATAACTATATGTGCATACATATCTATTCTGATATACCTACTGCTGTCAATATATCTGTAGATATCCATACGTATATGTGCATATGTATCACTATCTGTATATGTGTAGACATTTATTGCTCTGTATATGCATTTATCTGGGTACATATATATATGTATATCTATGTACATATACATACCCATCTATGTACGTCGATATGTATATGTGTAACCATATATATATATATATATATATATATATATATATATATGTATATATATATATATATATATATATATATATATATATATATATATATATATATATATATATATATATATATATATATATATATATATATATATATATATATATATATATATATATATATATATATATATATATATATATATATATATATATATATATATATATATATATATATATATATATATATATATATATATATATATATATATATATATATATATATATATATATATATATATATATATATATATATATATATATATATATATATATATATATATACATACATATATATATATATATATATATATATATATATATATATATATATATATATATCATTATATATACATATATTTTCACCATATGTCCTGGACATGGAGTGTAGCCCTACTCCAGTCCCTGTAGTCTCAACTTCATAGTGCAAGGGGATGTCAGTTATGTATAGCAAGTATATTAGTAGACTATTGTTACTGTAAGTGGGATTGTCTTCACAGACATGGTGTGTGTGGGAGGTCACATCTGCTTTTCACATGTGTGCCATTGGCTACTGAGAGACATCCTAAGGACATTATAGTAAAGTACTGCTGTTAGCATGTAATGCCTCTGTGGACTGCAGCAGAGATATTAGCCAATATATGTGGACATTCTGACACACTCTGTACAGTCCAGAGGTATACGCAGGACCCCATAGTGCAAAACATGTGTACCATGCCTGACAATATGGATATTAACAGCCAAGTAGATGGGTATAACACATAACGACTGGTATACATTTGCCACCATAGGTTATTCATTCACACACCCCTGTCCGGCCTGACACATAATAACCACTGGTACAGGGGTGCCATGGCCACATACTATCCACTAAATATTGACATACATCTGTACAGCATCCCACTGCTCTGTCTGACATACATGACTGTTAAGGGAGGCCTGGCAGCTGTACATCTGGCAAGTATCTGGACATGACATCTCACTTGGTAAGTACACGAAGCTGCTAGTCATGTAACAATGCATCGTGCAGGCTACAGACAGATTGGCTCATCACTGGCCTACATCTCCTATGGGGGAATGCACATGTACCTGCATATATAGCAGGCTCTACAGGCGTGTCACAGCACAGGTTAAGATACACCTGTGTGAAAGTGCATAACCACAACCAGTTTGAAAACAGCCACAGCCACATATGGTAAGCTAGCATAATATTACAGTATATGGACTATCTGTTCAACACCATCCTCATATGTGCCACTCACAGACTAACCCTACATATACTGTGCTGCTACACAGTTTGGTCTGATGGCTGCCTGTAATATGGAACAGGTGTGTATATGGCCCTACAAACATGTAAGCTAATATGGTAACATACAGTGGATCAGCATGTAACATCAAATAGGACAGGGACCTAAAATAATGACATCTGCCCCAGTCTGTACACAGGCTAAAATGCATATTAGCAATGCACACACTGTCGACATTCACCATAAGTACACAGACCTCAGTACTGTACAAACAACCACAGAATGTCTAGGTTATGTCATCAAATATAACCCCTACTGTACATAACATGTGTAGCAGTCTGATATCTCACTGGCTTGTTATCAGATATGATGACACAAATTATGGTGTACAGCACATATGCACCTCTTAATGCATGATGTATGTACAAAGGTTGACAGAGTTATGGCTGGAAGCACATACACAGGGCAAATATTGACATGCTGCTGTGATAACCTCATACATTTACTGTTGTAACAGGGTCTGTTGCATCATATGTCCTGTGAGGGATATGAAGTCAGTAACTGTCACAGCTTTCACCATCTACAGACTGCAATCCTCACACTACTTTCTGCAGTTCACTGATAGATGCTCTGTATGTAACACATCAAACCAAAGGCACAACACACTGCCCAGTCTGCAGATGACTCTAAAGATGGGGATTCCCCATAAACATAGAACTGACATGGCAGGTATTAAAACATGTAGGACAGCCATATCTACACACACACACACACACACACACACACACACACACACACACACACACACACACACACACACACACACACACACACACACACACTGTTAAACCAACATTACTCCAAATGCAGTATAGCAGAACTTACAGTCTGTAGTCAGGTCAGGCACATCTCCCTCCTGTGTGTTGCCCTGTTTCCACAGTGTATCTTGTTAGAGGTAAATCCCCAATCCATCTAAGATGCTGTTTGCCAAATAACAGATCTAGTTCCTGCTCACAGTGAATGAATAGGGCCAACACCAACATGATGCTCCTATATATTGGAGTGTGTTTCCATGCAATTGGTTATGGGAATGTTACCACAGCTGTTCCACATGCAATCAGCTAGGGGAGGGCTGCAATTCATGCAGATGCCATCAGATGATCATGAGCATCACTTAAAATACACGTGCTGCTGCCTAAGCAAAGCAGGTGTAGGTCTCCACATCCACCAGAGAGGGATTGAGACAGACAGACAGAGGTAAAGACAAGTCAGGGAGGGGTGGGAGAGTAAAACTTAAGCATGCTTCTGTCACACACCTACCAGCACAGAGTATCAAACCCATGATGACTAAGTAGTGCTATCCCATTTATATGCAGTTATTGGATGCACCACATAGACTACATGTTATAGAGCCCTCAGAATGTATATGTGATGGTGAGTGACATCTGCAACAGGGATATGGTAGCTATATGATAGGTGTAGTATACGTGCCTGTCCACATGAACAGGTGCCAGTGTCAACACAGCCACATTCTCACAGGGACGCCCAGACATTGACATACTTAGCAGGGCCAGGAATACAACCCATCACTAGTGAGATTGCCACAACACATTACTGTGCAGGTATCACATGCACCACAGGGGTCATACAGAGGTGATATGGGCAAACGGTAGGGGGAGGTGTCTGACATCTGGCTGCAGTATGCCAATGGGGGTTGTAGTGAGTGTGAATGTGAACATAAGCATCATACAACACACACACACACACACACACACACACACACACACACACACACACACGCAAGGTGCCAGTACTGAGATGCATGGGTGCATTGATTCATGGGTGTGTAGTGGTGAACTGTGCCAGATGGCTATACAAGGCTAGGTGATGGGTACACCTTGCCATCAGGCCACATGACAATGGTCTGCATTGTGGGTCAGGGGTGTAGATTCTGGAATTGCCCACACAGGTGTGTATTGTATTCACTATCCAGTCACCTGTGTGACTAATGTATGTGGGCAATGCTGTGCATTGCTTGCCATGTATGTGTTCCTTAGTCCATGACATGGACAGTGTCTGGGATGTGCACACCTCCCACATGCATATACAGTGACATGTGGAACTGTACCTGGGGTGTCTGGCCCTTGTTGTGTACACAGATTATCATCAGATGTGCCAGTCCTGGCCTCATGTGGCAGGAACTGGTAATGGGCAGCAGGTTCACCTTGAACCTATGTTGATAGCTTGCTAACGGAATTCCCTGGTGTCAGTGGCATCTGTCCACAGGGCATGTTTTGAGGCATAGCATGTCCTTTGTAGGTCACATTTGATGGCACCACGGGTGTTGCAGCTGTCCAATGGGGAACATGGGAAAGGTGCACTGTCTGCATGTACATGCCTATTGAACAGATGGACAGGGTGCCATGCCCTCTGTAGGCCACTGTAATCACTCCATAGTTACTATCAGTGGGTAATATGCAGTGTACTACCAACATAGCGGCTGTTGCCTAGGCAAGTGTGTGTATGTGTGTGTGTGTGTGTGTGTGTGTGTGTGTGTGTGTGTGTGTGTGTGTGTGTGTGTGTGTGTGTGTGTGTGTGTGTGTGTGTGTGTGTATGAAGCATGGGCTGAGAGTGTTGTCTGGCTAACACTAGGGTTGCTAACTTTGTTTGCCTGCCCTTGATGTCACATGTATGGGTATGGATCTGCTCCCCAGCCTCTTGGCTATTTCACATCTGCTATCCCTGTATGGTGGACATTGTGATATATACTAGGGCCACCATATAAGAAATTTACAAAACCCACTCCACATTTGGCCCAGTTGTTACACACTCACCTCCACACAGGATACGAGTTACAAACACAGACACATGCACGCACACACACACACACACACACACACACACACACACACACACACACACACACACACACACACACACACACACACACACACACACACACACACACACACACACACACACACACACACACACACACGTCATGTCTGGGATTAGAACTCCTACCTAACTATTTTATTACACTACAGCAGTACTCAGTCATAGTATGCACCACGTAGATTACGGGAGTACGCCTTCCCCAAAAGTGTATTTCACAGTGAATGACATCAGCAGAATTGTCAAAGTAGGGCATTCAAATTGCAATGAGTGTGGCTAGTCTAAAATGCACTGTTCCATACACAAACAATGAAACACACACAAAACATCCACAACCGACATGTGTGAGTATAGAACCCCTAACAGAGGTCTATATCATACTACAGCATGGAGCTGTTATAGGATGCACCATGGGGATTACTGGCAAACTCCTTCCCCAAAGGTGTATTTCACAGTGAATGACATCAGTTAAATTGCCTAAGTAGGGCATCCAAATTGTATTGAGTGTGGCTAGGCTAAAATGCACTGCTCCCTACACAGACATTGAAACACAGACAAAACATCCACAATCGACATGTGTGGGTATAGAACCCCTAACAGAGGTGTATATCACACTACAGCATGGAGCTGTTATAGGATGCACCACAGGGATTACTGGTGAGCTCTTTCCCCAAAGGTGTATTTCACAGTGACTGACATTATCAGGATTGCCAAAGTAGGGCATTCAAATTGTAGTGAGTGTGACTAGCCAAAAATGCATTGCTCCCTACACAGACATTGAAACACACAAATAAAATCCAAAACTGCCCTGGGCGGGAATGGAACCCTACCAGAGTCCTGTATCACACTATAGCAGTATACAGTTATGGCATGCACTACAGAGGTTACTGGGCTACATTCTTCCCAGAGGTGTATTTCTAGGTGGATGACATCAACAGCCTTAACAAAGTATAGCATTCAAATTGTATGTAGTGTGACTACCCTAAAAAGCATTGCTGTCAACACAGACAGAGAGACACACACACAGTTCCCAAGGCAGGAATTAAAACTTCTCCCTAACTATTTTATCACACTACAGCAGTACACAATTATGGCACATGCTACAGGGATTACTGGGATACAACCTTCCCAGAGATGTATTTCTAGCTGGATGACATCAGCAGCCTTATCAAAGTAGAGAATTTCAGTTGTAGAGAGTGTGACTATCCTAAAAAGCATTGTGCTCTACACAGACAGACACATACACACATAGTTGCCAAGGCTGGAATTAGAACTTCTCCCTAACTATTTTATCACACTACAGCAGTATGCAGTTATGGCACATGGTATAGAGATTACTGGGATACAACTTTCCCAGAGATGTATTTCTAGCTGGATGACATCAGCAGCATTATCAATATAGAGCATTTCAATTGTAGGCAGTGTGACTACCCTAAAAAGCATTGCTTTCTACACAGACACACACACACACACACACACACACAGTTGCCATGTCTGGGATTTGAACTCCTACCTAACTATTTTATCACACTACAGCAGTACAGAGTTATGGGACATGCCACAGAGTGTACTGAGCTACAACTCTCCCAAAGGTGCATTTCACTGTGGATGACCTCAACAGGCTTGTCATAGTAGGGCTATGGGGAGGGCAAAGTGTGTGCATGGGCTATAACCCATTCATCTAGAGGTTGACACGCCACATGTGGGCACACACAGGGTCATATTTCACAAGTATGTGTATACAGCTGCTGGATGACTACTTCCTTGTACAGTCATGTTGCACAGCTGGCATGTGCACCACATAGTCTGTAATGCTGACAGATACTGGTGGCTAGTATCTGCAGTGAGTGACATCTGGACCTCATGTGGTTGGGGCCCTTTGGCTGTGTGTTGGGTGGGACAGGCCTGGATGGTTCCTTGCCACAGTCACCCTCTTCTACACATCTATGTACATCTACCTTTGACTTATTATAGTGTGTTGTCCTTACATGTATGTCTGTATTCCTATCCACTGTGTCTGCAAGGCATGAGTGGTGCATACTGACAAGTGTCTGCACTAACAACTGTGACTACCAGATATGTCTGGTCCACTGGTGTTTGCAGACATGGCCTTGTTATGTTTAAGTGTGAACATGCCCAGTATGTCCTTTCTGTATGACATTGCCTTCATTTCTCTAAGTGTGTGAGCATGCCCAGTATGCCCATCTGTATTTAATGTGTGGATCTAGTCCAGGTAGTTTGTACTGCAGTGCTGACCTTTGTGTTGTACACCGACTGGTGGCATGCTGTTTCTGCAGGGTATCCATCAAGCATTTGGCATTGACTGTTCCTACATTTCTGCATAGGATGGGGGGGGGCTCACCTGACTATTTCTACATTTCTACACAGGATTGGGGGGAACACCTGACTGTTACTACATTTCTATGTAGGATGGGGGCACACCTGACTATTTCTACATTTCTACAAAGGATTGGGGGAGCACACCTGACTGTTATTACATTACTGTGTAGGGTGAGGGGGTACACCTGTCTATTTCTACATTTCTACACAGGGTTGGGGGGCACACCTGACTGTTATTAAATTCTACATAGGGTGGGGGGCACACCTGTCTATTTCTACATTTCTACACAGGGTTGGGGGCACACCTGACTGTTATTACATCATTATGTAGGGTGGGGGGCTCACCTGACTATTTCTACACAGGCTTGGGGGGCACACCTGACTGTTATTACGTTACTAGATAGGATGGGGGAGGCATACCTGTCTATTTCTACATCTCTACGCAGGATTGGGGGGCGCACACCTGATTGTTATTACATTATACGGATGATAGGGGGCACACCTAACACTTGTACACATTTGCGATTACTGTACTGGTATGTCAGGTACTCCATTTCATTCTGTATTTTTACCTATCATGCTGACTAGAGGCATACCAGTGTACTACAGATCATAGCTTTGGTTACCCTACATATTAGTGTCTGACTTCCTAACCTTCAGAGCTAAAATCCCACTGCCAGCCCTGCTGTGGTTTGTCTGTGTAGGCCTGGGGGGAGGTTAACCATAACCATCATTCAGGGGCCATAGCACAGGCTCTGTTTGGGTTTGTCTACCCCTGTCCTGCTAGCTGAGACTGTTGTTGGGTATGTGATCTGCCCATACTGGCATGTGTGAGTCATATGGACACACATGTCACTCAGCACATTTCCTTCAGCGGGTTTTGTCACCCTGTGTAGTACTGGCTACTATGGTGACTCCAGTATGTGTTACAGATGTCATGGTGCCACTATAGGTGTCTACTGTCTGCTGCCATGATATTCAGCCACCCAATTCCCTTGCATGCTTACATCCATACAATAGATACAGGTAACGACGCATTCTACTCCATTTGGCAATTGGTAGGTTGATTGATTTACCTTGAGGGTATGCCAGGCTTGCGGATGGTGCTGGAGGGCTGCCTTTGCTGGATGCACATAGTACACTCCCTATACATGGTTGAGCACAGGTAGTGTCATGTTTGGCATCCCTTTTACTGTATGTGTGAGTCAGAGAGAGGTGTCATTCTCTGGGTCCCTACTGTGTCAGTGTATGTGCTATGTGTTGTCTGTTTTCCACAGCCTCAGCATACTGGGCATGCCTCCATCTGTCTACTGGGGCAGGCTCAGGTTGTTTCTCCTCTGTGTCACTCTGTGCCTGTGCAGACCTTGGCATTGGTGGCGGGCTGTGTGGCCCTGCCCCATGCTGTTCCTGCTGCAACTCTTTCCACAGGATCATATTGTGTAGCATGACACATACCATAACAATTTGGATACATGTAGCTGGTGAGTACTGCAAGGCTCCACCGGATGTGTCCAGACACCGTAACTGTAACCTGAGCATCCCAAACACATGCTCTATTATAAGTCTGGTCTGTGCGTGTGCCTCATTATGGCATTCTTGTTCAGGTGTGTGTGCATTTCTGATGGGTGTCATCATCCACGGCTCCAGTGTGTAACCAGCACCCCCCACTAGGTGACCATAGGGGATGTCCCCAATGGCAAATTTCTGGTACAGCTGCATCAGATGCCATATGTGGGAATTGTCATAGCTTCCAGGGCAGCCAGCACACACATTCATTATAATGCCCTGGGCATCACATGCAACCTGGCAGTTGATGGAGAGGATGCCCCTGTGGTTGATCTAGGTGCTACCCTAATCACTGGGTGGTGCTTTGATGCATATGTGCATGCAGTCTATAGCACCCACTACCTCAGGGTATTCTGCTATTTGGTGGAAGAGACGCATATTGCTGGCCAACACCTCACAGATGTTGAGGAAATATATGTGCTCACTGGCATGTGCTGACATGGGATCCAAGAACTGGTGGAATACTCTGGATGGGGTCTATATTAGATCAACGAATGCTTAAAAATGTAAATGCTGATTGATCAAACTTATGTGAGCGAATGTTTAAAATATTGAAGCAACAAAAACCCGAATTTTTTCCTAGGGAAAGAATTTGGTTGTCCATTTTTGTTGCTTCGGTATTTTCAGTGCTGTGGTAGAAAGTTACAGGTTGGATTCAGGTAAGAGTGTGATTGTGTGGATGTGAGTGTTAGAGCAGGTTAGGTGAGTTAGGGTTAGGACACGGGTTAGGTATGTGTGCGATTGTGTGGACGTGAGGGTTAGAGCAGGTTAGGTGAGTTAGGGTTAGGGAGCAGGTGAGGTGAGTGTGCAATAGTGACGGACCTTAGGGTTAGGGTTTGGGTTAAGGTAAGTGGATAGTTAGTGGTGTGTGCATAGTTTAGTGTAGGGTTAGGTGTCAGATTTTAGGTGTATGTTTGTGGATTGCTGTTTGTTTGGTGTGCTTGTGTTGTGTGTATGTGTTTTGGATCAGAGATTTTTCGAGATTGTAAGCTTTCGCTTACATAAGTTCAATCAATCAGCGTTCACTTTTTTAAGCGTTCACTGATCTAATATAGACCCTCTGGATGCTGATGCCTGTGAGATCCCCATGATATCCCCAGTTGAGTTTTGGGAGGTACCTGTGGCTAGTATTCCTAGGCCTACACATACCTTGCTATCCACTGAGATGGGTTACCCTCAGTCAGTTTGATGTATCAGGTGTGGCCAGCACAGCTCAACAATTTGCTGTAGGAGGTCTCTGTCCACCCTTTAACGCTCCACTAACTCCAGCTCATGTAGCCCCTGGTAGGTTACCCTGGGTCTGTACACTCTTCTCCGTCTCCTCACTGTGGGTTGATTGGCAGCATTCACATCCTCACCACCTTTAGCCTCTGGCACATGTTGTTCTATGTTGCCTGTTGCAGCCCTTCTCATTTTGTAGGTTTGTTTGTTAAAATTTCCCTACTTGTATACACCAGTGGTGTAGAGTGTGGGAAAAAAACAGAGCTTAAGGTGTTTGCTAAGTTTATAGTAGTGTTCTGGGCTGGGCTGCTCTGCTGCCTGTGTAACTGGCTGATTCTGATACATTTCACCTGCCAGCTAAGCTAGTTTTCTTTGATTACCTTCCTACTGCTGTTTTCCCTTCCCATTGCCTTCCTGTTTAAGCCCGGAAGCGCGCCGCACAAACAGAGTGCTCAAATGTGCACAGTGCTGCTATTTCCTGGTTTAACTTCTTTTTTCTTCCTGTAAAACCCAGTGCACGGTGTGCACACCCACTTAGACTTTGTAAAGAGTGCTAGGCAGGTTTAGACACACCCCCTAGCTTAGTTGTGTTAAGCTAGGAGCACAGCCGAGCCACAGGGCTCCAATCCACTTACAGTATGCCTGACACACACCCCCATGATGACACATAACTCCTAGGCTTGCACTAAACTATCCCTACTCTTACACTGTTGGGATCTGCCTCACATGCTGGGGAAAACTGGGATTCACTATCCTTTCCCTCATTTGCATAGGATTGCCTGCTAATGCATAGTTACATGTCTCACACTGAGCCTCCCCCCTTAGCAACCACTACTCACTGGCCATGCTGTCTTCTGCCTGCCATTGACTTGCATGGCAGAATACTGATTTTAGTTAGAATGCTTAATTTTGGTTCATTTTGTTATTTTCCCCCCACCGCTACCCTACGCTTAAACAGCCGAGACTGGCTAAAAAAAAATGTTGATTTCTGTATTTTTTTAATGTTTGCAATGCCAATGGCCTTATACTTGGCCATTGGGATGCTTACTACATGATATGCAGCCTTTATTTGGAGCTGTCACAGCTCCGTTTTGGATTTTTCAGAAATGTACTCGGTTACTAACCGAGTATATTTTTGCAGATAGCACTAGTCCTGCACGGAGGGTTGCACGCTTTCTGGATTGCAAAATCACCTGATTTGCGTAGATTTCTCCTGCAAACGGGGTGATTTGCATACAAGGGGTAAGTCCATGCAGGATTAGTGCAAGAGCCCTCGTGCATGTCCCTGCAGCCTGTTCCTGGATCACACGGCATACATATTGCCTGCTTGCGCTCCTGCACGCTGTGCAAGCTTTAGAGAATCTGTGGGGATGGTCTCGACCATATGTGGTTTGAACTTGTAAAAGTTTAACTACGTGATAGGAACCCAGTTTAATGAAGCAGCATACACTATTGGATTTATCATGCTTAATCCTCTATTTTTCTTGTCCATATATAAAACACCCGTTTTAACAGAATTTTGTTTTGATCCCCATACAAAGGAAAAAACTATTTCTAATAACAGTATTTCTTCTCCTCTAGGAATCATAATAAAGACAGGCAAATATGCTACTTTTCCTAATAAAATGAAATTAATCAAATACACTTTTTTCTTGTATATTAATCTATGTTTTCCATACTGTGCAAATATCTTTTCTTTCCTTTATCATTAGCTCCCACCCTTTCTTATGGTCTTCTTTATCAAAGTGTATCCTGGAAACAGATATTTCCTTCACTGGAAATTGAATGCCTGCTATTTTTATTGTATTACTCAGTTCTTTACTCTTTTCTTTATTAAGTATCATACCTTTTTCTCTTAATCGTTCAGCTAAATAAATAACTTGACTTATCCACTCTTTATTTTTAGATGTTATAATAATATCAAGCCCCCCTGCACCCCCCACCCCCCCCCGCTCTTTAACTATTCCAACTCCGAGATCACACAACAGTGCAATAAAGGGAAATCTTCCCTTTCTGCCCTGAATGGAAATCCCCTTTGAAACATTCAAACTTTTCCAAGTTCAAACATATGGGTTCGACTATATGGCGTTCGAACATGTTATGGTTCGACAACATAATATGTATCCTCATGGAACACCCTTACCTTATACCATTATTGATATATATTTCTTTACTTACACATCCATTAATTAGTGTAGACTGCAGAAATGTATTCAGCCAGTAGCTGAATACATATCTGCAAACTACAAAACAGAGGCATGACAGCTCGTAAAAAAGCATGTATTATAAGGGTTAAGCATGCCAAAAGCCAACTATATGGCCATAGGCATGAAAACTGGTTTCAAAATTAAAAAATAAATAACTGTTTTTTTTGGCCAATTTCAGACGTTTAAGCATAGGGCAGTGGTGGGCAAACGGGATCGGGCCGAAAAAAATTAAAAAAGCTGGAAATATGCTTTTAAATTAAATTCAGCATTTTTCCATTATAGTCAATGACATGCATAACACAACAAGACCATGGAATAGTGATTGCTAAGGGGAAAGGCTGAGGGGGGATTCAGTAATCCTCCGTGTAGGAAGAACGAAGTCCTACTCGGAGACTGCCGTCTAAGAGTATGACGTCAGCACTTCATGCATATGCATGAGGGTGCGGTGACTCAACTCCCAGGCTAACACTGAGCATGTAGGAGTGCAGGGGCGTGTCAGACTGCCGAGCAGTCAAAATGTCCACGCCCCTGCAAGTGCCTAAATCTGCAAATGTCATCAGATATGAGCGAGTCCGCTCAAATGTGTATACCCCCAACACTATACTCCCCCACATTCAAAAGCCCTGTACAAATGAAATAAAATGTAAAACAATTTTTTTTATTATTCACAATATAGCTGCCCGTATTTGCGCGTGTGTGCACGGGTGTGCCCATTGCTTAGCTACAGTTAGCAGTTTAGACATTGAAGAGGATAATAAACTGCTTATATGCAAATTAAGACAAATAGCAATAGTGTAGTGGTAAAGCCTTCGTACAAAGAGGAGGCATTCCCGGTTCGAGTCTCACCACTCCCCTTTCCATTTTCTGTAGGAAATCCGTGCATAAAAATAAGTCCTGACATTTACCTTTTAAATTTTATTAAAATGCATCGAAATGGCCTATGTAGTAGTGAACGATATTCTAAATATATTTATAAGAAGGTGAAACTGTCATGCATACTAATGAATGCATAAGTAATCTATCATAAGCAACATGAAGCACTGTTAAGCAACATTTACCAGTATTAAGCACATTTAAGAATAATTGCCCGTAGCTAAGCACTGGTTTAACTAGTGCAATAGCTTTGCACGGAGCTGCGCATCTCGTCAACTAGCGCAAACCAAACATGTGTGCGCGAAGCTGTGCACCGCGCTAACTAGCGCAATGTCGGTAAACGTAGAACAATGTTGGGCAAAGTTGAGCAATGTTGGCTAAACACAGCCACATCCCCTACCGGTCAGGCCAGTAGTAAAATAAAAAAGCAATGAGAGGTCTCTAACCCGGGATCGTGTGCACTATAATCACAGTACTGATCCACTAAGCCATGACAGCATTTGATGTTTATGTCACATTGCCAAAGTGGTTAGGAAGACCTTCTACATTGCCCACCTGATCATGAAGGGATTCACATCCAGATCAGGAGAGGTCATTGTACCCCTGTACTCTTCACTTATCAGACCAATGATTGAGTACAACGCCCCATTCGGAATGTACCTTACCCGACACCTGCAGCAGTTGGAAAGACCCGAAAAGTTCCTCACCAAAAGGACAAAGGGGCTCAAACATATGTCATACGATGCCCGACTGAAGAAACTCCAGCTCTATTCAGTCGCATACCGTCTGCTCAGAGGTGATCTGTGCCTGACATACAAGGCCATGTCCAACCCGGAATTAATGGACATGCTCCACCTCAAAAAATCCAAATCCACCAGAGCCACGAGAGCAAGAGACTTAAACCTCAACACGGATATAAATAGGACGTGCTGGAGGGACAGATTCATCACCCAGAGACTCCCTACACTATGGAACAGAATCCCAGTCAATGTGAGGCAGAGCCCCTCACTGACTCTGTTCAAGAGAAATTTTGATGAGTGGATGGGAGATCGTAGGTTTACCCCGGGAATCCTCTCTGTATCACTGCTGGACAGAGGCACAGCAAACTAATGGGTATAGTATTCTCATCCTAAGGGGTGCTGAAAGCCACACACTCTGGCTAGGCTTATAAATGCCCTAGGGCAGATAGCCTAGTATGAACCTATGAACCTAGTATGAAGTATGAACCTATGTACTGTCAACACACATATACATATGAATCAAAGTTTACCCAGTGCTAAGCAGGTATGCACTCAGCTGAGAACTTTCAAATCTGGCCAATCACAAATAAGTGCAGGAAATGAGGCATATTTAAGCTCCATAGGTGGGAATACTCACCATAACTGGCTGTAGCTCTCATCTGCAGGCAGCAATGGCTGGTGTCAGAGAGGGCTCTCACTTCAGAGCGCAACGGTGGGGCATTGAGGAGTCAAAAGTGATGGTTTGGCTCCTCGTCCATCATCATGATGCTAGAATCCTGCAGGGCTAGTTCCAGGGCATGGAATACAAAGTGCTGGCCTGGAATCGTCTCACACATGAACTCACCAGTGCCACAGGCATCCCTCGGACTGGTGAGCAGGTTAGACATCACCATGCAGACCTGCAGAGATGTAAGCAGGACCAACTGAAACAATGGATACAGGAGGCCCGTGGGATGCAAAATGCCCCACTACTGTGTAGGTAGCCATGGACTGAAGTATGTAAAAATTGCTAGTGTAGTCAATAGTATGGATAGGTATATGTCTCAATATCACTTCATTTACTTCACAGCTGCAGGTGTCCATGCTGTGAATCAGCAAGCCTATGCAGATAGGCTGCTAAGGCTGTGCCACCAAGCAGGTTAGTAATTTTTCTGTATGTACTGTTATATAAAATAAGTGAGAGAGCCTGACTAAAAGTGTCTTAGCTCAATAATAAAGGTATAATAAGGCTTGAATAACCTATCTGCATGTACTGTTATGTAAAATAAGTGAGAGAGCCTGAAAAAGAGTGCTGTAACCCATTAATAAAGGTATAATAAGTCCTGAATTATTTCTCTGCATGTATTTTTATATAGAATAAGTGACAGAGCCAGAAAGAGTGTTGTAAACCATAAATGAAGGTATAATACATCCTGAATAAGATGTCTGCATGCACTGTAATAACAAATAAATGAGAGAGCCACTACAAAAGTGGGTAATGTAATTAATAAAGGTATAACTCCTACAGTGTGTCCGTGTCACTTTCTTTGAAATGTTGATGTACTCTTGCAGTATAGAAATAGTAGTGTTGTATTAAGCGCTGTCAACTCACACTTAGGTAGGCCCATAGAAAGAGGACGAAGGGAGTGCCAGTTTCTCTTAAGCATATATACAGTCTTCAACTGTAGTTTCAAGGCTGGATGAATAGGTAAATCTGGCACATGAGTAGTTTGTAATTGTGTTCACCGGAAATGTCAGTGTGCTGCTAGAAATGTAGGGGGCTGTTAAAATATAACTGATAATGTCACCTGAACACATCCATATATGTAGACATATGAATATAAATAAAATATATAAATACGTAGCAGTAACATCTGCATCCTGGACAGTTTGTATATTAGATACAGGTAAGGTACATAAGGAACTAACAAAGCACACCCCACAACGTAATGGACATTGCCTAGTGTAATAATACATGTAGGGGATATATACCTGCAGTCAATAGGAATGTAGTATAAACTATACATTCATATAAGTTGTTAATGGAGGTATCTTTTTACACCCTACTGTATGTGCATAAACAATGCAATTCCACACCTCAATGGGTATGTGTAATCTCAAAACATTTGTTGGGACATATGTCCTATTGGTTTATAAATATCTGCATTTACTTTGATGCATGTGCCCTGTTCAAACACCACAATCTTGGTGACCTGTTGCACCAATCATTTCTGCATGCTGTTGGAATGTCCACTGTCGTTCTATATATGCATGTGTTATGCTTGCTGTTCAACTGTTGGAACTCTGGTGTGTTGGGTTAATAGAAATATCACTGCATGCTGTTACAACTAATTTGGAATGCTGTTGGCTATACTGTCATTAAAGTCACCTAAACACAGAACATATGGGAAGGCCGGTCCCAGCGGAACCACCTGTCCCACCTCAGCTGGCGATGGCACCTGGCACCAGCAGGTCCGTGCCCAGCCCGGGACCTCCTCCTCCATTAGCCCTGTGCTACCTTTGGGTGGAAGCACTGAATGAGATGGGTCTCATCCCCAATGTGCAAGCGTGGCCGGAGGAGGGCCACCTGTCACCTTCTGAATAGTCCAGGCTGTGGTGCGTAGGGAGATCCAGCGTTCAGTCGCTGATCCCCTACGCCATCTCGAGGCAAGATTGGCATGACCCATGGGTGAGCCTGCCCCTCCTACACAGCCCCCAGCACAGCCACCCTCCGGGCTGTGAAGGTGCAGTGGTGACTGCCCATGGGTGGGGATCTCAGTTCCACTGTTGCCATCTGTGGGCTCATGGGCTTGCGATTTCCAAACATTCTTCCCCATCAATGGCGTTCACCCACCCCATGTGTCATATTCCGCCCCTGTATGTGTCTTGTTTGTCTTGTCTGTTTACCTCCCCAACCTACCTCCCAAAACATACCTACATCCCCTACCCCACATTCCACTCTCACCTAAAATAAAAAATGGACAATTTGCTCCCAGAAAAAAATTACGCCTCATAAATAGCTGCCCATTTTGCAGAAATGTCCGCTGGACACAGAAACTGAAATTTAATTGGCAGTATAACATAATTTGTTGTCCTCATCCCTCTCTCAGGGGTGGGAGGTTTCAAAATTCCCTCCAGATTACTAGTATATGCACAGCTGTTGCTGTTAAATAAATGGGCAGCTATGGACCTTCCCTACACCCGTCCTGCACATCCCGAGCTGTTTTCCCTACTGTCTTTCCCTCTTTGTGCCCCTTTTTCACCACTTTCCTATCTCCCCATTTTCTTTTCTTTCAAAGAAATGAGCATGGGGGTTAGCGGGAGTAAGCACTTTTAAGCAGTAGTTAGCAGGTTTGCACGAGTGTGCACATGTGTGCGCTTAGCTAAGTATTGCTAAGTGTCACGCAAACCCGCTTACAACTGCTTAAAAGTGCCTTAGTCACCCTGCATATGAGGGGCCTTGTTCTGCTCAGCAGCAAAATAAAACACCACTGAAAGTCTCGAAACCCGGACCTTGGACACACTAGACTGCGTGAAATACCACTAGACCACAGTAGATATACAGCAGGATGTTGCTGAAATATAAATATATATATATATATATATATATATATATATATATATATATATATATATATATATATATATATATATATCAATCATGCATCAGACTATGTGAATGTAAAGGAAAGATAGGAATGCCATAACACAAAACCTGTTCTGTGGAACTTTACCAGCAGTTGTTGTGGAATTGCATTACATGACTGTGATGACAGAACCAGACATTCTAGCAGTAAATAATGTTACAGCAGCACTTTACAACCCCCACACAGTATCATAGCAGGAAAATCCCCACCCAAATGTACAAAATACCAGTGTGTTCAAGGTACAGCAAGGATGTAGGTAGGCATACTCAGTACTGGAATTGCCCAGTGTTCATGAGCATCCTGTGATAATGTCAACAAAATAAAAAACACAAACTGTGCAGAAGTGAGTACATTAATAGCTACAGTATAGCAATTCCCAAACAGTTCATGTGCCAAATGAAAACATCTCAATAACTACATATGTATGGCAGCTAATTGTATAAGTTGAAAAGAAACTCCATACTCCCATGTATCTTGTGTTAGCATTTCTAGGGGTGAGTACAATTCTACACTGTCAACTGTGTACTGGAAGTGGCAACATTCAGGTCTGAGTACAACATACAAGTAACTGGCTAGACACCTAGCAACAGTTAGAAGAAGTATACCAACCTTCTGACTTACACAACGGTGTCCACAGCAAACATGCATGGTCTCCACTGTGGAAATCTGAAAGGGCTATGACTACCTGACTTAGCAATTTATAGCACTGGGTTGCTATGACAGTGAGTACTGCAAGTACCACACAGCAGGCTGCATGCAATTGCCAAATGGTGGCCAGCAATTGGTACAGAGGCCATTACATGCACATGTGCAGATACCTATAAAAGCAGTCTGTACTTGCCGTCCACACATGCAATCATTCCATTGCAGGTACGGAGGGAGAGAGAGAGAGAGAGAGAGAGAGAGAGAGAGAGACACACACACGCAGAGGCAGACAATAGCTGCAGCAGAGATAAAGAAAAAGGATCGAAAGAAAATATTTTGAAAGAAAAAGTGATTTAATGTAAAAAAAGATAACAAAAAGCATATATTGAAAACAAATTAATATACTGACAAAAGAAATTATATTGAAAAATAAATATTGAAAAAAAATATATTGAAAAAAATATATTGAAAAAAAATATTGAAAAAAATATATTGAAAAACATATTGAAAAAATATATATTGAAAGAAAAATATATTGAAAAATAAATATATTGAAAAAATATATTGAAAGAAAAAATATATTGAAAAGAAATATATTTTGAAATAAAAATCTATTGAAAAAAATATCTTGAAAAGTAAATGATATATTGAAAAGAAAACGTATATTGAGAAACAAATATACCTTGAAAACTGAATTCAGGATATACGACAACAAATACGAACACATACAAAGGAAAGGTATGTAACAGTTATGTATTTACTGGAATGTAGTAGATGTTTATGAAGAGTACTCTACATAGTTTGAATCATCCATATTTGGCAGCAATACGTATCAATGCACAGATGCCCTGCATAACTACTGGTATGGAGAAATGAGTGTGTAGCTGTGTGCAGTGGGATGTGATGGTGGACATATGTAGTTCAGCATTAAGTGTTGGAAGGATGGCCTAATGGTTAAGGTGTTTTACTTGCAAACACAAAGTACAGGGTTTGAATCTCACAGGGGATAATTGGCTAGGCTTAAAATGGCTTGCAAGGGCAGTTAGCCTAGAACCTATGATCCATGTTATCTGTGTTCTGTACCGTGGTGTGTACAATGTCTGTTTGGGGTAGTAGCCAATATGGTTATGCAAACATGGATGTGACAGAGTAACAAATGCATGATAGTCATATTAATGTGTAGCTTAGCATTGGCAACAGCTGTACCAGGCTATTATGCTAATTCAGCATTAGCAGCTATGTATACACCCTCTAATATTACTGTGTGCTCACATGTGACACCTGTTCATGTTGCAGCAAGGCCCCTGAGGTCAACTGTGAGGTACATGGACTTACAGCAGTGTGGTCCTTGTGTGTGTATGGCACACACATATGGAGAGATCTGTCCGTGTCAGATATATTAGCATCTGTACATGTGCATTGAGTAAGGGACATACTGCAACTGTTTGTGAAAGGTGGATATATATGTATATATATATATATATATATATATATATATATATATATATATATATATATATATATATATAAAATGTTGAAGGTTGTTATGTGCATATTTCTATGTAGGTTGTAGTGTTTGCAGACCAGACAGCATACAGTGCTGGTATATGGCATGTGGTGGTTAAACCCTGTGGGTATGATTCGTCAGGTTTGCAGTGCTGCAGCCAGTGAGGCCTGCTAAAGCTACATAGGCTGAGAACACCTTCAATGCATTCCACACAACACTGTGCAATATTATGACATAACTGTATACCTCACAACCTTCCCATACTTGATATTCCCACCATGAAAGGTGGACTGTATATGTGCCAATATGTATATCTATATGTACACCAATGGATGTTTATATGTATGTGTGTGTGTGTGTATATATATATATATATATATATATATATATATATATATATATATAGAGAGAGAGAGAGAGAGAGAGAGAGAGAGAGAGACAGGGTCATAATTACTGCAACAGATGCCTGGTGACAAAGCCATGGACTCAAGCTCAACATTGACACTGCATTGGCATCCCTCCTTGCAAAGACTCAGTACCCATGAACTACCACATAGGTGATAGTCTACTTAACACCGAAGGTGTGATAAGAGACTATGGGACACAGGTGGACAGTAGTCTCCCCTTCAATAGTCACAGTGCCACACTAGTCATGTAATCCATCTATGTGGCACACGTCATCACAAAAGGTGTGTCATCCAGGAAAATATAGGTCAGTGTTCCCCTCTACTCCACACACATAAAACCCAGTATAGAGTACAATGCCTCATGTGGCATGTACCTCACAAGACATCCACACCAAGTGAAAAGGACACAGACATACCTCACAAAGACTAATACCGGTGTCAAACAGATGCCCTATGCAGACCCTCCCAGAAACCCACAACTAGACTGTGTCGCATACCGCCTACCCAGAGGTGACCTCTGCCTAACATACTAAGCTATGTCAAGCCCAGATCTGTTGGACATGCTCCATGTATACAGATCACAATCTCTACGAGCTACATGCCCTACAGTCCCAAACCCTTTGACCACAATTAACAGCACATGCTGGAGGGATAGATTCCTATCTCAGAGACACCCCATACTCTGGAACAAACCAACTATCCATAGCAAACAAAGCTCCTAATTAGCAGTCATCATAAATAATCCTAGAGATTGTATGGGAGATAGTGAATACACTCAGGCCATCACCTCAGTGTCTCTGCTTGACAGGACCATGTGAAATGTAATTACCTGTGTGTCAAAGGCCAGGGTAGCATATGGCTAGAGTTCTATAGGCCCTAGGGCCAATAACCTCTTACCTACCTATGAAGTGATACACACCCACATGTACTTGTTGCAATAATTGCTATGTGAGGTCGACTGAGTGTGATGGTGAATGTGTTGGTGAATGTGTCAGAGTTCTGTATATGTGTGATAGCTTAGTGGGAAACTGTTTCTGTCATGGTATTATGTGTCCTAGCTGTGATCCCAGCAAAAGATGTGTATGCAATTGCTAGGCAGAAAAAGCAGTATGCCATACGGTCTGACATAGTCCCTTGTTGTCGACTGGGGTGTCCCATTGTAGGCTAAAGCAGTACATGTATGCTTATTGGGTGTTACTGCTGGTGAATCCAACTCCTGTATGAACTGTAGTACTACCTGAAGCTGTATGCCTAAACAGCACACTATGGTGTACATCCACATTTATTGGAACCACTGTTATGTGTGTTCCCTGTAATCATCACAGATTACATACCTCAGGCATAAGGTCTGGTAACTACTGACACACAGTACTGTAAGGTACACAGGTAAAGGTCACCTGGGTTGCCATACCTTTGTGTCTGGTATGTATGTCTGCTGTGTGTGTGGGTATGCCTGTACCATGGCCTCAGTCATATGTGTGTTACAGGATATAACTGAGTATCTAGCAACATGTATAGTCTAGTACAGCAGTATGCCATCTATATTAACGAATGTGCACATATGTTAGGCAGGGGTCTGCCATCAACGACTAGTGTGGTATACTGGTAATACTGTCAGTGGACTTTACAATCATTACAATGGATTACATATTTCATGATGCATTAGCATGATATATACCTCCTGTGGCTAGGTGGTGCATTGTGTCACATACAGTGTGCCATGTACTGTTGTATAGTCTTACATACTGTTTTAACTTTGTTGCTGTGCAAAACATGGTTTGATATATAGAGTGTGCCAGGCACTGTCAAGCATCTGTGGGTTGAGAACTGATATGTGGTATTGAAAGTGTGTATCTTCTGACAACCAATAGGTTGCTATATAAGGCAGTTAATTGATATCTGTACTTTACAATGTTACGTGTGCCACATGACTTGCTCACACATATTGTTTCATTGTCTTCCAGGGTAATGTCCCACCATCGTGATCCTGCATATAGCATGGCTGAGGAAGAACTGATCACAGCGAGCCTGGTACAGCACTATGCGCTGCTGTTCTCCAGAACCAGCCAGGACCAGCATGAGCAGACTGCACTGTGGCAAGATCTTGTCCGTAGAGTAAATGACATAGGCATGCATAACTGGACATATGAGCAGGTACGCCATCACTGCAGTTATTTAATTAGACATGTCCGGCAGTGTGCGACTGATATCCGCAGACAACAGCTTGCCACAGGTGGTTGGGTAGCCATCCATCCCCCCCTCACCAGAGTGAAGGAGCTGCTCCTGATCCAGGTGGCTCCTGGCCAACAACAACCACAACAAGTAACATGTATCATCATGGAGGCTGGAGCCACCCAGCAAGTTGACATGGAGCATGCAGGTAACATGGCATAGCTGTAGAATACTGTCACCTCTATTGTTAGAGCATGCTTATGTGAGATGTTTACTGTGTAGTTAGACGATGTGGTGCCTAGTGTTGTGCAATACTAATAATTAGGAATATAATCTGTAGGCCTGTGACTGCCAACCATTGTACTACTGTAAGATTGCAAACACACAGTAGCAATGCCACAGTTGTTGCTACTGACAAAGTGTCTGATATCCTTGTAGGTCCCTCTGGTGTGACAGCAAGGCAGCAGACCCATGCTGGTGAGTGTGTTATATCTTTAATATTGCTAATCAAATGTGCATGTTATAGGTGAGGTGTAGGCCATGTACACGTAACACACCTACGCATAATGCATGCTGTGCATGTTTCCTGTGAGACTATGCACATCCTAATAATGTGGATAGCTGCCTAAAATGCATACAATACACAGAGCATCCCACACAATTGTGGCAACACTGTAGTGGCAATTGGATAGGCAGAGTCAATACACATGCACACAACATACACAACTTTGTCATACGCATTACACGTTAACATGCTACACATGGCATATTCAGACACCCGCTGTAAGGTCACACTACAGTATCCCAAACCTCATCCACACAGCACACATAATATACCTGAGGGGTAGATGCCTTACATGTGGCTGTGCAACACTCTTCAACACATAACACATTCATGTTAGGCAATGCCCCCTATTGGGCACCTCACAAACCCATGTAACAACTGGCTGTGAAATGGTGAATGTAGCCATGGTACTGCAGTTCAGGTACAGCATGCTATGTGCCAGTCTGGCACACATTAGTAGCTTTGAGTGACCACATGATGTTGCATGATGATGGCTCATGGCACTACACCCCATCCAGTTACAGTGGCCACAGTACTACACATATCATGAATTGCTATGCACCTCAATGTTGTATGTGTGCAGACATATGCACCTATACACAATATGCATAGCAATCAGCATTTGTAGAAAGTGACACACATATGTCTTGTAATGCTATGAAGTGTATAGGTCACATGACATACATTGTGTATGTGTGATATTTCATGTTGCAGTTGTGTGGTAGCATGCCATGTCATGGCTGGCACTGGCATGTCCACAATATCTCCTACACTCACCATAACCACTGTACAATGGCTATGTTGAGCAATGGTATTCCATCAGGTATACATGCACCACTCATCCTGTGTGTGTACATAGCATGCATGTGCTACACCTGTGTCCATAATTATCTGCTAAAGACACAGATGGTCTAATCAGAAATGGATATCTATGTGACACACTGATACACATCCAGCCATGGTATGTATACCTGTGACTGATGGTGCACAGGACATTGCAGGGCTTTTAATACCTGCACAGCAATGTTGTGTCCATGTACACATTGCGTTCCAGGGTGAGGCCATTCACTGAACAAAACACACATGCATCAAAGTCATGTATACTGTTATTAACAAGTGTTGTCTACACTCACACTGCAGGCTGTTGAGCAACACACGTCCTGCATGCTGTCACGTTTGATATAAATCTTTGGCTTGTGATACAGTACCCTAACATCACACGCTATTGAGTATGTTCGGGATTGCTGGTGGTGTGTGTGTGTGTGTGTGTGTGTGTGTGTGTGTGTGTGTGTGTGTGTGTGTGTGTTTGTGTGTGTGTGTGTCTGTTTTAGTGAGGAGTGTATTTGTAAGCATATGTACATGTGTGCATGTGTGCATGTGTTCATGTGTTCATGTGTGCATGTCTTCATGTGTGCATGTGTGCATGTGTGCATGTGTTCATGTATGCATGTGTGCATGTGTTCATGTGTGCATGTGTTCATGTGTTCATGTGTGCATGTGTGCATGTGTGCCAACATCATGTACAGGTTGTAAAGTGTGTTTCCTGTCTTCCTCTCACAGGTGCTGATTTTGGGCTGGTTCAATGCAGCAGGGAAACTGATGTCACTGAGCATGATAGTGATAATGATGATAGGTGTGTTGAGGCACAGGCATGTTTGCCAGGGTCTATTGTTGGGCCACCAATCGACACTACACAAGTGTCCACCCCATCCATGCACACAGTCATACTGCCAATACATCCATCACCAATGCCCTTAGCAGAGGGACAGTGTACAGTCAGCATTGGCCAGGACAGTGTGATATCCATGGCATATGCATCCCGAGACAGCAGCCATATCCAGATGTCTGGAAGGGTACCACATAGGCAGATGTCCAGGGGTTCTTGTCGGAGCACTGCTGCTCAACATGCCACTGGCAGATGTGCCACAGGTCTTACAACCTCAAGCATGTTCCAGGCTGTCATGGAGGCACAGGCACATATGGAATGGTACACCAGCCAGGGACTAAGAGCACAGAGGGCACTTAACACCACCATAATAGACAGTATCCATGACCTAGCTGGTGCCATCTGTAATTACACTGAGGTCACCAATAGACATTGGGGAGAGACATTAGATGTCCTCCGCAATGTCATGTCCATGTATCAGGACAATGCGGGATGGTTCAGTCATCGACGTGAACGTATGCCAGCAACATCAGCAGCTGGCAGTCGCCACGAATGTCCCTCAAGCAACAGCTGCTCCCATAGTGCCAGTACCAGCCCCAGCAATGTTGGGGGTGGGCTGTCCATAGAATGTCCTAGAAGACCACATGCACGTGGCTCTGGACAGTCCCAACAGGGACCTGGGTCCAGTGTACATCCATCTACCGCTGGGGATAGTACCCAGTCTGGTTTAGTACCTGATAGTGTCAGTAGCACCCCTGCCAGGCACAGGTACTGTATCTGTGGCCAGAGATGGTGATCTGTAAAGCCTCGCAGGTACAGTCTGTGGCTGTCCCACAAATACCCGTATGTGGCAACCACATGGTGGAACTGTGTGCATGCAGACAAACACACACATAATCCAGACACCTAGGGCTAACACATACTCACACACATTACTTCAACATTGGCCCATACCAGTATTCTTGCCCCCCACACACACACACACACACACACACACACACACACACACACACACACACATACATGTCAATTGGATGGCTCACTGTAGGCCTCTGGCAGACCAACAACACACCCTGTGCATATGATGAAACCTGTGCCACCTCCTGTCATCTGCAACATCGAAGCAGGAACAGGCTACCATGGTGCTGATGCACAGGGTGTCTTCATAACATTATAGCAATGTTAGCATGCTGTCAGCAGTAGAGTGTAATGATATGCTTGAAGGTGTAGCTGAGCAGACATGATGCATTAAAGCTATGATTGTCATTGTAGTGTTGTTTATACCATTGTTAGTTCCAATTGCATATTGTCTGCCCACATGCCACTTGGCTAAAGTGTGCAGTATTGGCAGCATGTGTTAGAGAGTGGACTGTATGTGTGGGATGTGTGTAGCACATATTTACAGGTGTACTGTTGTGAAAATGGTGGAGGTGCACTGTCTGCATGTACGTGCATAGTGGACACATGGGCAGGGTGACATGCTCTGTATTACACAGTAACACTCCATAGTTTCTATTGGTGGCCAGTATGCATTGTACTACACACATTTTGGAACCTGACTATGCATGTGTGTATGACATGGTTTGACACTGTGCTGTGGGTGATACTGTTACTATTTGTCATTGTTTTGCATTCTAGTAGTATACATGACTTCAACAGCCTGACCATAACCAATCGTTAGATGATGTCTTGACAACTGACACACAGCAACATTTGGATCCTTCAGGTACAATACTATGCCAGTAACCAGTGGTATTAAGCTGCACCCATTACTGAGACCACTCCTGTTTGGCATATAGCTCTCTTAGGTACAAGCAATCACAGTAGGGATATGTCTGTTCACGTGTGCTAATGCATACTGTGGCCTATACTGCATTCTCCAGGTGACACACACATCCTCCACAAGGGTATCATACAGACAGTTACCTGTTGTCAAACCCATGCTGTAAAGCTATAGGCCAAACTAAGCATAGTCATCCACCTTTATGGAAGATAGTATCCCCACAGTACCACATAGGAAGTAGCCACCAACATGATGAACAGGTACCGATGTGTACATGCAACCTATTGTTACGTCATTTCTCCTTTGATAATCACATTCCCTAAGGTATTTTGAAATCCCTCGGTGGATCACATAAGCAATAAGGGGTCTGCATGCATGTCCACAAAGGTTGTTGTACACCTATAATGCATAGTCATCATTGACAGACTCTGCTGCGTTTGAACAGGTCTGACATATACCTTGGCCATAAACCCTCACTCACACAATTCAATAGAAACTGTAATGAGTGTGTGTGACATGGATGAACTAGGCCAGGCATCACTGCAGTGGCTGGCCTTGTCACAAGCATACAGATGTGACCTAAGGTCTGTGAAGCAGCAGCACAGTTTGGCAAAGATGACAACTGTGTACCTGGATAAAGCAGGATTCCTACACATGCAATAATTGAGGTAACATGTACGTATATGCATTTGCCTCACAGCTACCTCACATGTGCAATGCTTACTGATATGTCATACGGTAGTAAAAGCAAAACCCCCAGCACTGTCACACACACACTCACCAAGTGCAGGATTCAAACCCCCTACCTCACTACTTCATGATACTAAAGGAGTATGCATTAACATTACATGTTATACACATTACTGAGGGTTCTTTTTCCATAGGTATATTTGTAGGATGGTGACATCATCAGACTTGACAAAGATTGGTTTACCACTTTTAAGGTGTTTTACCACTCTCCTAAAAGGTTGCTTTTTTCCAAGGAGACCACACACACAGTTATCAAGTGCAGGATTCAAACACCTACCTAACTACTTCATGATAGTAGAGGAGTAAGCATTAACACAATGCACTATGCACATTACAGGTTTTTTTTTCCAGAGGTATATTTGTAGGCTGGTGACATCATCAGACTTGACAAAGATTAGTTTACCACTTTTAAGGTGTTTTACTACTCTCCTAAAAGGTTGCTCCTTCCAAAGGAGAGCACACACAAACATCAAATGCAGGATTCAAACCCCTACTTAACTACTTCATCATACTAGAGGAGTATGTATTAACATGACACACTATACGTATTACTGGAGGTTCTCTTTTTCCACAGGTATATTTGTAGGATGGTGACATCATCAGACTTGACAAAGATTGGTTTACCACTTTTAAGGTGTTTTACTACTCTCCTAAAAGGTTGCTCCTTCCCAAGGAGAACACACACAAACACACAGTTGTCAAGTGCAGGGTTCAAACCCCTACCTAACTACTTCATGATATTACAGGAGTATGCATTAACACGATACACTGTACACATTACTAGGGCGTCTCTTTTCCACAGGTATATTTGTAGGATGGTGACATCATCAGCCTTGACAAAGATTGCTTTACCACTTTTAAGGTGTTTTACTACTCTCCTAAAATGTTGCTTTTTCCCAAGGAGACCACACACACTTATCAAGTGCTGGATTCAAACCACTACCTAACTACTTTATGATACCACAAAAGTATGCATTAACACACCACGCTATACACATTACTGTGTGTTATCCTTTCCACAGGTATATTTGTAGGATGGTGACATCATCAGACTATACAAAGTGGGTTACATTAGGTGACATTAGGTGGGCTACATTGAAGGAATGTCTAAAAACTTTGGCCATGTGATCATCAAAGGGGAGTTTACTATCTACTTGTGTCCCAGGGCCATCATGACTTTCTCTGTACATACTGTATTACCACCTATGTGGTAATTTGTGTGCACTTTGTTGTACCCAAAGGGGATGACTATGCATTCTTTGGCATTCTGCTTGAGGGCATTGTTTTGACACCAGGTATCTGTCTCTGTAAGACACTTCTGGAGGATGTTTGTGTTAGCCGTACAGTTGATTATGGACCACAGTTACCATTCATCTGTAAACCTGTTCAGCCATGCACCTCCCATGCTTGCCTGTACCTCTGAGCAGTATCTACTGAACAGGTGGGGTCCCAGGACCAAGACCTGTGGGATGCCATTTGTGACTGGCTTAGAGTTGGACATGGCACCAGCAACTCTGAACATGTGTGTTTGATCTGTGAGCCATGTGGGCACCCATCCTGTGACATAGCTGTTAATGTTCCAGCTGGTATGTTTGTCCATGATGACAGAGTGGGGAATGGTGTAGAAAGTCCTTAGTGAGGTCCATGTGGGCTGTGTGGACTACTTTTACCTCCATCTATGTCCTAGGTAACTGTTTGAAATAAGTCAACTAGGTTTAGAAGCCAGGATCTGACTTTAACAAGGCAAAGTTGTGGAGAGTCCAGTGTCTGGAGGTCTCCAATGTCTCTGTTTAGGGGTTCCATGACAATTTGCTCAATAGCTCTGTAGACCAGGCTGAGTAGACATATTGGGAAATGGTGTCCATGTTCTGTTGTGGCACCCCCTTTGTGGAGCTGGATGACTGTTTGTGTATGCCATTATTTGGGTACATAGCCTGTGGTACGCTTGTGTCTGGACAGTGAATGTAGGTGAGGGTCTAGTTGCTCATGGGCCTAGTGTAAGATGCAGCCTGGGACACCATCCAGTCACAATGATGCTGTGTTCTTAGCTTTGGTGAGGGCTGTCTTTACCTGCATGTCCATAACGTCTGGGGTTCAGCATCCTTCTGTGATGGACACAGGCCCTTTTGGGGGTGATGGGGGGAGTTTACACTGAACTTGTCCCCCTGGATGTAGACAATGAAAGTTGGTTTGGTGTATTTCTTTCCTTTTTTCAGTAGCTGACAGCATATTTGGAAGTTCACACCTACATGTCTGGTATAGCTACCAAAGGCTTTGTGGTTGTTATTCTTACATTCCTTGGCTATTTGTCTTTAGAAACTGTCCTTGGATTATTTTATGAGCGATCATTGTTTCTTCCTGATAATGATCAATGATGCCTTTCCTTTAGTGAAGTTGGCTCTACCATGTATTTGTTTCCTCCTTCTGTTGTCTAGCTTATTTATGGACAACAACCACCTGATTGTTGTCCTATTTTTGGAGGTGCGCATCTTGGTTTTATTTGTGATGTCTCATTCTATGCATCCCTGTAGATGCTCATAGGATGCACTTGTAAATGATTCTGCAGATTGTATACCATTATCCTATAGCAAGAGGGCTTTGGAACGCTCCACTTTGGTCTTGGGAAGTGTGCAGTTTGCTTTTGCAAATGTCTTCACAGTGGTTTCATTGACTGGGTGGGGGGGCAGGATGTGGATGTCCAGTGTGATTACTTCATGATCTGATATTACCAGTGAGGGGTTTATCTCTGTAGTGGAACACTGGTACCCCATGTTGGTGATGATCATGTCCAGTATGTTGTCACCTCTAGTGGGCATAGTGACCAGCTGTTCCAGGGTGTTAGGGTTTTTAAACTCTAGGAAACATTGGGCAAAGGACGTTGTACATGAGTAATTCCACCACTCACTGTTTTGGTAGCTGTAATCTCCTCATATAATGGTGTTTGATAGGACCTTTATATTTTCCACTGTTCTACAGAATACTGAGTGAGGTTCCTGATACATGTTACATGATATGTAGCAGGCTACTATCTGATGGGCAGCTTTGGCCAATGTTAGTTGCACTTGCATGGTCTCCAAGTCCTCATGCTGTGCCACTAACCTGAAGGTGTGGGTATCCATAAGGTAAATGGGTACACCCCTTCCTTTTGTATTTCACTCTTGGTTTTGGGTCCAAAGGTCGGAGGGATTGTGAGTGTTTTATGTGGAGCATATCCAACAGCTCTGTGTTTGACATAGCTTTGTATGTTAGGCAGTGAACACCTCTGAGTAGGCGATATGCAAGGCAGTACGGATGGAGCATTTTGAGATGGTCTGTGTATGGCATGTATTTCAGGCCACTAATGCTCTTTGTGAGGTATTGCTGCTGGCTTTCCAGTTGTAGTTGTCTTGTGAGGTACATAGCAACAGTGGCGTTGTACTCTATTATAGTTCTTGTGAGTGATGAGTAGAGGGGAACATTGTCTTCTTCTATTCTGCATGAGACACAATTTGTGATGAGGTGTGCCACATAGGAGGGTTTTCTGACTACTGTGGGAATGTGATTATCACTCTGGTATCCACTGTCCACCTGTGACCCAAGGTCTCTTGTCACACTTTGAGTGTGAAGTATACTACCACCTATGTTGTAGTTCTTGGCTGCAGAGTTTTTAACAAAGGGGATGACAATGCACCTTTTGGCATTGAGTTAGAGCCCATGGCTTTGACAACAGCCATTTGTCTCAGTGAGGCCCTTTTGTAGGATGTCCACATCTTTTGTGTTTACAATTATGGCTCCTAGTTTGCAGTCCTCTGGAAACTTCAGCAGCCACAGACCTGCCATGTTAATGTTTACTTCAGGGAAGTAGATACTACACAGCCTGGGAAGTTATCTGGTCCCACGGCTGCTGTGATACTGGCTTGGAGAGTGTTTATTACCTGTGCGGCTGTGATGACAGCAACTTTGCAGTCTTCCATTATAGAGATGTGCTCTTTCATGGGTTAGAGGGGGGTAAAGTTAACATTGATCCTATCTGCCAGGATGTTGGCAATATCAGTTGGCTCTGTGCATTTACTGCCATTGAGCTGTAACTCAGAACAGATACGAGTGTAACCATGACATGAACCTGTCTGTTGGGCAGAGATCTCCTGAGTAGACAGTATGCAACAGAGTACAGACTGGGTTACATTTCAGTCTTGTTGCATGGGGCAACTATTTGAGGCCAGTAATCCTCTTGTTAAGGTACTTCATTGGTCTTTCTAGCTGCTGAACGTGCCTAGTTGGATTTATCGCTTGTGTGTTGTGGTACTCTTTGTCAGGTCTGATGACTGCTGAGTAGTGGGAACCTCCTTTGACCTACATGCACAGACCTTGGCAGTTTGTGTGAACACATAGCATGATTTTCCAACCACTTTGTGAATGTGTTTCTGGAAGTAGAGATTACTATCCACATTTGTCCATAGATCCCTTATTATCACATCCATATTTAGCCTAAATGTGTGAGCATGCCCAGTATGACCTTTCAGTATGTTGCTGTCTGACATTTGCTTCATTTCTTTAAGTGTGTGAGCATGCCCAGTATGACCTTTCAGTGTGATGCTGAATGGAATCCACTACATTTGTTGGAGTGTGTGAGCACGCCCGGTATAGACATTTATACTATATGTGTATGGAAAATCAAGTTATATTTTTACAGCAGGGCTCACCTTTGTGTCTTAGATCAACAGGGATCATGCTGTGCCTGCAGGGCTTCCATGCAACACTTTGCATAGACTTATCAACATTTCTACATACAGGGGGGACAGCTATTCTTTGTACATTTCTACCCGGGGGCACACCTGATTGTTACTGTGGGTGTACATAGGATGTGGGTTTCACCTGACACTTATACACATTTGCTCTGCCTGCACTGCTATGTACAGGACACCATTTCAGTCTGTTCATTGCCTATCATAGTGGCTTGAGGCATACTACTGTACTACAGATGTTAGCGTCCAATGTCACATATATTACACTGCGACTTCATAGCCTACACAACCCACATCACACCGCCTAGCCTGATGTTCTCTGTCTGCATAGGCGTGTGGGGGAGGTTACCCATTTGCCTCTTTAGGGGCATGATACTGCATTTCTTTGTGTTTGCGTTAATGTACAATTGTCCTGCTGTGTGCGTGCTACTGAAATGCTATTATGGCTTAGTGGTTCAGTACTGTGACTATAGTACACAGGATCCTGGGTTCAAGCCCTATCATTGCTTTTTATTTTCATGCTGGGCAGACCAGACTGCTTAAGGAACAGTAAAGCAGATATGAGCATGTTTAACTGACTTTGCTCAACCTTGCCCAACATTGCTCACCGTTGCCCAATGTTGCACTAGTTGGCACAAGCAATTTTGTTTACATATACTAGATATTGGTAAAAGCTGCTTAGCACTGCTTTATATTGCTTAAAACATGGCAATCATGCCTCAGGTTGTGCTGTAGGGCTGCCTATGTCGGATGCACATACTATACTCCCTATACACGTATGGAAACAGGTAGTGTCAAGTTAGGCATTCCTATTATTTTATGTGCGAGTCAGAGGGAGGTATCATTTCCTGGGTTCCTACTGAGCCAGTGTATGTGCTATGCATTACCTCTTTGCCAAGGCCAAGGCATACTGGGCATGCCTCCTTCTGCCTATTGGGGCAGGCTCAGGTTGTTCCTCCTCCAAGTCACGCTGTGCCTGTGCAGGCCTTGGCAATGGTGCGGGGCTGTTTGGCCCTGCCCCATGCTGTTCCTGCTGCAGCTGTTTTCGCAGGATCATATTGTGTAGCATGGCACATACCATGACAATTTGGGTACATGTAGTTGGTGAGTACTGCAAGGATCCACCAGATGTGTCCAGGCAACGGAACCGTGACTTGAGCATCCCAAACACACGCTCAATTACATTTCGTGTTTGTGCATGTGCCTCATTATGGAGTTCTTGTTCAGGTGTGTGTACATTTCTGATGGGTGTCATCAGCCATGGTTCCAGTGCGTATCCAGCATCCCCCACTAAGTGACAATCAGGGATGTCCCCATTGACAAATGTTTGGTACAGCTGCGACAGATGCCAGATATGGGAATCGTGGTAGCTTCCAGGGCAGCCAGCACACATATCCAGTATTATGCCCTGGGCATCACACATGACCTGGCAGTTGATGGAGTGGAAGCCCTTGCGGTTGATTTAGGCCCTACCCCGCTCACCAGCTGGTGCTTTGATGTGTATGTGCATGCAGTCAATTGCACCCACTACCTCAGGGTATTCTACTATTTGATGGAAGAGATGCATATTGCTGGCTAATACCTCACGGGAATTGGGGAAATATACATGATCACCGACATGTGCTGACATGGCATTCAGGAACTGGTGCAGTACCCTGGATGCTGATGCCTGTGAAATCCCCATCATATCACCAGTTGGTCTCTGGAAGATACCTGTTGCTAGTATTCTAAGTCCAACACATACCTTGGTTTCCACTGGGATGGGTTCCCCTCTGCTGGTTCTGTGTGTGAGGCGTGGCCTGCACAGCTCAACAATTTGCTGCAGGAGCGCTCTGTCCACTCTATAGCGCTCCACTATCTCCAGCTCATGTAGCCCCTGGTAGGATTTTTAGAGCACAGCAATATGCATCTCTTCCACCAAATAGCAGAACACCCTGAGCTAGTGGGTGCTATAGTCTGCATGCACATACACATCAAAGCACCACCCTTTGAGTGGGGTAGAGTCTACATAAACCGCAAGGGCTTCCTCTCCATCAACTGCCAAGTCACGTGTGATGCCCAGGGCATTATAATGAATGTGTATGCTAGCAGTCCTGGAAGCTATCATGACTCCCACATCTGGCATATGAAGCAGCTGTACCTGAGATTTGCTAGTGGGGACATCCCATATTGCCACCTAGTGGGGGATGCTGGTTACGCACTGGAGCCGTGGCTGATGACACCCATCAGAAATGCACACACACCTGAACAAGAACTCCATAATGAGCCACACGCACAAACCAGAATCATAATAGAGCATGTGTTTGGGATGCTCAAGTCACTGTTCCAGTGCCTGGATATATCCAGTGGAGCCTTGCACTACTCTCCAGCTACATGTACCCAAATTTTCATTGTATGTGCCATGCTACACAATATGATCCTGTGAAAACAGCTGCAGCAGGAACAGCATGGGGCAGGGCCACACAGCCCCCCACCATTGCCAAGGCCAGCAAAGGCACAAACTGACTCAGAGGAGGAACAACCTGAGCCTGCCCCTGTAGGCAGAAGGAGGCATGCCCATTATGGCCAGGCCTTGGCAAAGAGGCAATGCATAGCACATACACTGACATGGTAGGAACCCAGGGATTGACACCTCTCACTGACTCACACATACAGCAAAAGGGATGCCAAACATGACACTACCTGTGCTTAGCCATGTGTAGGGAGTGTACTATGTGCATCCAACATAGTCAGCCCTCCAGCACCATCGTCAATACTGGCACAGCCACAAGGTAAGTCACTATCCCTATCAATTGCTGAATGGGGTAGTATGTTCTGCTACTTGTATTGATGGTACGGATGTGAGCATGCAAGGGAATCAGGTGGCTGATTGGGATGGCAGTAGATTGTAGACACCTATATGGGCAGCATGAAATCCATAACAAATACTGGTGTCAACATAGTAGGCAGTACTAGACAAGGTGACAAATCCCACTGCAGGACATGTGGTGGGCCAAATGTGTGTCCATAGGACACACACATGTATGTCAGTGAAGCTCACATACCCAACAACAGCCTCAGCCAGCAGGACAGGTGTAGATGACCACAAAGAAAGGCTGCGCTAAGGCATCTGATTGATGGCAATGGAGAACAGCCCCCCTACAGACCTACACAGGCAGACTACAACAGGTCAGGCATGGATGTTAGTTCTGAAGGGTAAAAAGTCTGAAACTGAAATGTAGATCAATAAAACCTAAGATCTGTACTACACTAATATGCCTCTAGTTTGCATGATAGGTCAGAATACAGAATGAAATGGAAGCCAACAGAGTACCTGAAATACCAGTACAGTCATAAAAAATGTTTTCAGTTGTCAGGTGTGCTGCTCCCCACAATCCTACATAGAAATGTAGTAACATGTACATGTGGATATAATAACAGTGGAACACAGATTACCTGAGCTGGCCAAATTAGCAGGATAGATTGTTGCACGTGTACAATACGCAGGGCTCTGTGTGTTAGGTTGTTGTGTGTTGTATATTGTGCAGAAATGGTCAGCATGTAGGCATGGAGGGTTGTGTCCTGGTGGCCTATGGCCAGTAATGTTGATGACAGAGCCAAGTTTTGACAACTGCAGTGCCAGACACAATGCATCCCAGCAAGACCCAATCCAGCAATAGTCCATACTAATTGTTCGGATGTAATATCTTTCACCATCTGAAAGATGGACATGGCATGGATGTGGGCCCAGACATACACACAGTACACAGGTGGAATTACCCTAGACAGAGAGTGTATAAAATGTTACTGTCAAATGGACACATCTTTGGAATTGTACATACAGGTTAGCAGCACATTAGTTGTCTGTGTGGTATGGAATACTGATGTAGTCTGGCCAAACACTGGCAGACCACAAAAGGCACAGTTTTGAAGTTCTAAGAAACCGCTGATGTCCCCGCACAAGCCAGCATAAGGGGAATGTCCCACGTGTATCTGTGAGTCAGCTGTAAGAACCTTCCATAGCACACATCCATTCAGCTCACTCCACCATCAGCCACAGTTTCATCACAGGTCATATCGCTGCTGTTGGGAATGAGTACAATATGACCCCAATTTCTGTATGTGAATACCCACAGAATTCAACATGCTGAAGAGGTGTCCCATGCAGGTGTGTCCCTAGCCATAAGCAGCACCCTGCCAGCATCCACACCAATGGATTAATAAGGACAGAAACTATAGCCGTTAACACCTTGCACACCTACCCTGTCATCCCAGGGGAATCCAGTGGCTTGCAGCTTGGGACTGTAGGAGTGACAGAATGCACTGGCTTGCTATAGATGGCCTGCATCACTACCAAATGCCCTACAGTCCTCTGTCAAAGGCCTGTGTCTCACCCATACTGCCAATGTATGTTATATTATGGAGTCCCAAATAATGACATAACACAGTCCACAGAACACAAATACAAGGCCATGTTGACAAATCCCAGTGGCATGTCCACTATGTCCTACTGCATGAACTGTGGACCAACCTCTAAATAATGCTGGGATGAAGTGATAACTATGGGGATACTTTTCAAATATCACTTGCATAATGTTGGGAAGAGGATAGAATAACAGAGTGGGGGTAGAAGCATGGACGCCATGGAGTGTGTGAAGTCTGAAACTATCCCTGCCTACAAACCCAGGAATGGGTGGCTACAAACCTGCTTGTAAACCACAATGTGAAGGGGAAATGACCAGATATATGAGTCCTACCTCTGGGTAACCTGTGTGAATCTGTACAGCTGAGAGGTATGGCCACAGCAGGATATGGCCATTCATTCATGGTGATAGATATGCAAGCATGCGATCTTTAGCCACCACAGCACCAAGGTGCTGGACCATTTACACAGACCCATCAGCAAGTGTCTGTAGCTCCCCCTCTAGAATGGCATGAGTGTGCAAGAATATGTAGGCTGCAGACCACAATACTGTACACAGCTTCATTCATCTTATATTCCCCAGGAAATTACTGTGAGCAAATACGTATACCTGTCAGTAGTTGATGACATCATACATGACAGTGTAAAATAGTACATATGTCTGAATATCTCTGCAACACCAAAACCATGTAGCATAAGCAGCAGACACAATTAGTTACAGTATCCCACTATCCTCTGCCCATTGTGACTCCATATTGTCAACCTATCTAAGGATATCCTGCAGAAACAGGTTGCTAGCTGTAGGTGTAGAACACAAATGCCTGCACTGGAGTACAACCTACCTGGACTGGATTCACACATTCAATACAGAAGGTCATACTGGGCATGCTCCCACACTTATGAAGCCCATGTCTGACAACAACAGTGGACTATACATATCTGTCAGTCACAGATGTCTGTGCACACACACCATATTGCACACCAGTCATGCTTTGCACACACATCGGATAGGAATACAACCATATATCCAAGGACAAACCACTATAATAGGTCAAACGTATACAAACAAAGGGTTGGGAGGGTGGCCTAATAGGTTGGGAGGGTGGCCTAATGGTTAAGGTGTTTGCCTTACAAACTCAAGGTGCAGGGTTTGAGTCTCACAAGAGATAATTGGCTAGGCTTAAAATGGTTTGCAAGGGCTGTTAGACTAGTAATAATCTATGAACCTATGAACCTATGAAACAAAGATGTGGCGGAGGGTGACAGACAGTGACAAAGAGATGCCCATCATGAGGCCTGTCCCACCCACCCACCACACATTCAATTGGCCAATATCACATGATGTGTCAATGTCTATCACTGTAGACATTTGCTTCTGTGGTGCTTGTGATAACTGTGCAACATGACAGTACAAGTCATTATTCATCTAGCAGTCGTATACACAGTCCTGTCAAATGTAAAGTTGTGTGTGACTGAGTGCTGTGTGTGTGTTTCCAGAGGAATGGTTTATGGCCCATTCACACACACACTGCACTCCCCATTGCCCTAGTTTAGCTAGCCTGCTGATGTCAGTCACCTTGAAATACCCCTTTGGACAAGGATTATCACTGTATGCTCTGTGGCACGTGCAATAATTGCATAATGCTATAGTGGGATGTACTAGTTAAATAGGAGATCTAATCCCAGACATGGCAACTGTGAAACTCTGTGTGTGTAGGATCACTTATTTTGAGGTTTTGAGGTGAGGCTTACAGTGGTCCTTTGCTAAGTTCCCAACTAGACCCCTGAAACAGCTGTAGAGTCTGCAAATGTAACTCACTAAGGGAATACCATGCCTTATACACATGCCCTGTATTGACATTTGCCACTAACTCCACTGAATACCTGTATCATGCTGTCAATGTAGGTTTAGGCACAACCTCAGTTCCATAGTCAGGTCTCACCACATGAGGTCAGGAATGCCACATCAGATGATAATAATCTGTAGACACAACATGCCCCAGACACCCCAAATACACTTCCACACATCACAGAACATGCATGTGGGACATGTGCACAACTGAGATACTGTCCATGTTATGGAATATAGATCACATACATGGCAAGCATTGCACAACACTGGCCACCCACAATAGTAACCCAGATGAGTGGATGGTGAATATATTATCCACCTGTGTGGGCCAATCCCGGGACTACACCCATGAGCCACACTGGAGATCATTGTCATGTGGCCTGATGCCAGTGTATTCTCTTTGCCTAGCCTTCTGCAGCCTTCTGGCACAGACAACTACTATACACCTGTGAAGCATAGAACCCACGCATGTCAGTACTGGCAAGTGTGTGTGTGTGTGTGTGTGTGTGTGTGTGTGTGTGTGTGTGTGTGTGTGTGGAGATTAATGACTTTGAAGCCATTCACACTCACTACACCTCCCATTGCCCTACTGTAGCATGCCTGCTGTCAGTCACCTTGAAATAACCCTTTGGTCATATATCAGCCTGATAAGCTCTGTAGTGGGCGAGATAACTGCCTAATTCAATAGTACAGCAAACTAGGTAGGTAGGAGTTCTAATCCTCACTCTACCAACTGTGATAATGTGTGTGAGTCCCTGTGAGAGTGTTGTTGTGTCTTCCTTGACACGTGCTTTTGTGGACAGTCACATGTACTACACCTACCTTATCCCTCCTTTATCACTGTTGCTGATGTCATTCACCTTCAAAGATACCTTTGGACAGCTCTTCAACATGTAAGCTCCGTGGTGCATGCAATAATTGCATAACAATGTAATAACAATACATAGTCAGGTAGGAATTTGAAACTCAGTACTGGTAAGTGTGTGTATTATCAGTGGGTGTTGGGGTGATTGTGCAATGACAGGGTCCATTGCAGTGTGGGTTTTGCCAAATCATTATATTGAGGAGCTACATGTCCCATTGTCAACATTACAAGGCCGACATTTTCCAAACATTGTAGAGATTGTCGACAATCCTCGGCCATAAATATGTACAACCATGTGCAATTACCATGTGACAGTATGGATTAGTACACAATATAGGCAAATGTCATAATGCCCAGATACCATTCTCCACCCATGGATCATACACAAACATGCTTGGCTCTTACTCTCTTACTCCCTTCCTTTCTTACCGTATCTCTGTCTGTCTCTCTCACACCCTCTCTGGTGGATGTGGAAAAGTACACCTGCTTTGCTTAGGCAGCAGCTTGAGTGATGCTCATGATCAGCTGATGGCCTGTGCATGAATTGCAGTCCCCCACTAGCTAACTGCATGTGGAACAGCTGTGGTACCATTCCTATAGCCAATTGCATGGAAACACACTTCTATAACTAAGCACTTCATTTGGGTGTTGGCCCTTTTCCTTCACTGTGAGCATGACTTCATGTGGGTGTTTGAAAAACAGCATCACAGTAGGTAGTGGGATATACCTCTTACAACATACACTGTGGAGACAGGCCAACAAACAGGACGGGGATGTTCCAGACAGGAGGACAGAATGTAAGTATTGCTCTTCTACATTTGAAGTAATGTTGGTTTAACAGGGTTTGTGTGGATATGGCTGTTCTACATGATTTAATATATGTCATGACAGTGTTATGTGGTTGAGGAAACTCTCACCTGTAGGGCTATCTGCAGACTGGCCAGTGTTTGGAGTCTTACATGTGTTGTGTTACTCACACATTTCTTATCTTTAGAAGTGCAGTAGCATACTCTGAGGATTGCAGTCAGTACATGGTGACAGCCATGTTAGTTACTGACTTCATATCCCTCAGAAGACATATGTCACAACAAACCTGTTACACCAATAAATGTATGGGTTTATCAAAGCAATGTGTCAATATTGGCCCTGTGTTTGTGCCTCCAGCCACAACTCTGTCAACCTTTGTACATATGTCATGCAGTAAGAGGTGCATATATTCAGTACGACATTATTTACTGACATCTTACCTGATAATCAGTGAGATATCAGACTGCTAGACATGTTATGTATAGTAGGCCTTATATTTGAGGACAAAACCTGGACATTCTGTTGTAGTGTGTGCAGTAGTGAAGTCTGTGTACTTATGGTGATTGTTGACAGAGTGTGTATTGTGAACAGGTATCTTGGCCTGTGTACAGACTGTGGTAGATGTCATTGTTCTTGGTCCTGTTCTGTCTGATGTTGCAAGCTGCTCCAGTGTATGGTACCCTATCAGCATACATGTTTTTAGGGCCAGACCAACACATGTCCCATACCACAGTCAGGCATTGGAATACACTGTGTATTGGCCCAGTATATGTAGGGTAAGTGTGTGAGTGGCACATATGAGGATGGTGTTGTTCACACAGTCCATATACTGTAATATTAAGTACGCATACCATATGTGACTGTGGCTGTGTTCAGATTGGTTGTGGGTATGAGCTTTCACACAGGTGTCTGTTACTCCATGCTGTTACATGCCTGAAGAGCCTGCTATATTTGCAGGTAGATGTGTATTCTCCCATAAGAAATGTATGCCAGTGTTGTGGCAGTCTGCCTGTAGTTTGCACAGTGCTTTGTGACATGCCTAGCAGCTCAGTGTATTTACCCAGTGTGATGTTATGTCCAGATATTTGTCAGATGTACTGTTGCCGGGCCACCATAACTGTTGTGTATTTCTGACAAAGCAGTGGGATGCTGTACAGATTTATTTCACTAACTAGTGGGTAGTATGTGGGTTGTGACCTCTGCTCCTCCAGTTATTATGAGTCAAGACAGAGAAGTGTGCGAATACATAAACTGTGTGAGCTTATCTATTCCAGTATTTTTGTGATATTCCCATTTACTTGGCTGTAAACATCCACTTCTTTAGGCTTGGTCCACATGTCTTGCACTAAGGGGTTCTGTGTATACCTCTGGACTGACCAGAGTGTCAGACTGTCCACATTTATTGGTCATTTCTCTGCTGTATTCCACAGTATCATTACTGTGATTTGTGTGGTACTGCACTATGATGATCATATGATGTCTGTCAGTAACTGATAGCATACATGTCAATATCAAATGTGACTTCCCATACATTTCTGTTAAGACAACCCCTGTTACAGTAGCAACATTCTACATTTATACCTGCAATACTTACATGACATCCCCTTGCACTAAAAGGTTGTGACTATTGGTGCTGTGGTATGACTCCACTACATGTTATGGACATATGTTATACATATATGTGTGTATGTGTATATATATATATATATATATATATATATATATATATATATATATATATATATATATATATATATGCATTAGGTGCACTAAGGTGCATGCTCCACTCTCCCCATGTGGTAATGTGGTCTGGCTGCTTGTAATGCCTCCTGGTAAGATTGTAAAGCAACAAACCTCTGTAGGAAATGGAACTGCTTGTGTACCTGTAGTACTTTAAATTGTAGTAAATGGAATTGCTTGTATAGTTGGTGTACTGTATTTTTCTTACTGCTGTATTTGTCTATGCCTCCTGGACACTTACAGTGTAATTCTCAGTGTGCTTGTATGGAGGCAATCCCTGTGATAGCTTTAGCCTACACTTAGTGATTAGCAGTGTGCCATATCTACTTTCATATGTGTAGGTCTCTAGGTTTAACATTAAAGCTGCTTATTGGCATTTTTCTCAGCGTGCTTGTACGGAAGCAATCCCTCCAATAGCTGTAGGCTACTCTTAGTGATTAGCAGTTGTGCCACATCTAATATCATATGCATAGGACTCTAGGTTTAACATTAAAGCTATGACAAGCAACCTCTAGGGCTGCAATAGCAGCATTCCTTAGTGTGGATCTTTAGTAACATGCTGCCGGGGTTTTCCGGTGATGTTCTCAGGTGTGTAATTGGTGGCTCCATCTATAAGATATAATTACCAGTTATGCAGGCTGTATAACAGTCTCTTTTGATAAGCGCACTGTCAATGTTAAAATTTAATGTCTCTGTTATTTTAGGATATTGAAAGACCATTTAATTTGCACTATGTATGTAATGCTTATTTAATTGCTGCATTTATTTTAATACAGCCTTATCAAACAATGCTAATACTGTATGGCCTTGTTTCCATGCGATATCTGAGAAGCAGGTTAAGCGTGCTTTTTAATTGTTGCATATACTGTTACTATTTTACTGTATGTGGTGCTATTTCTGAGGTAACAAATGTGTTATGTCTACCTGATTCTGATTTCTGCCTGCTCTGTTTAAAAGTATAACCATAAGTATAGTAAATGGTGTTGGGTACCTGTTGCATTACTACTTATATTGCTCTATCTCACTGCTGGGTGTACATCTTCCTAATTACTCTGTGGAAACGGTGTCAGGTCTTGCCTACTCCTGTACTGTCTTCTATATCCTATATCTAGCTACTACTCACCCTAGCTTCCTGCCTACCTAGCCTTACACCTATTCAATCTAGTCCTGCTGTTTTTCCTTCTACAACTCCAAACTGTTTTCCTATTATTTGTTTTGTCTGCCTGCCTTTACTCAGATGTGTCCCTTTTGTTTTACAGCCTCCTACCCTGGGTCCTTCACTCTGAATCTTGCCAAAGATAGTGTATCTTACCTGGGTATCTTCATATTATTAAGACCCGAAGAAGCCTAATGTGCTCCACTTGCCCTCGGTGCAGCCTATCCCCCAGTACCTAAGACACAGTGCATGTAGCCTATACCAGACATTTTTGTTATACAGTTTAATGGTGTGTACTCTTCACCAGTGTATGTACTGCTAGTAAATAAGCTGCCGACCACAGCCTGCACACCCTGTAGCCCCCCAATTACTTGTATTTGTTTTTTCTCTCCCTCTCCAATACTTTATTAGGGTTTCTCGATAAAGTCTGCTTCCCAGTCTTGCTTTTCTTTCTATCGCCACTAGGTGGCACTATTATCCTTGTAACTTGCTATCTCTCTAAATAGTTTATTTCTCCCTCTTATCTCTACTGAACCTGGACCTTTTTTCCTTACCTTTCTCCTTCCCAGGCATACTCCCTATGTTTTTCTCTTGCCTAAAACTCTTTTTTCCCTACCCTCTCCGATTTATTTCACTCTGTATTTACCTTTTTCCATTTTCTACTGCTGTCCAGGTTGCTTACAGATTGTTTACCCTGTAGCTGTTTATCCCTTTGGCTCTTCCCACTCCGTTCGCCCTGTGGGCTCACTCCACTCCCCTCCCAACCCCCAATTACCACCCACCCCCAGGGGTCCTAGTCTTATACCTCCCTAGTCACACCCTTTCCCAACTACACCCTATCCTTCTCCTTTGATTATTAACCTTGTTCACACACCCTAACTCTTTAGTACTACTCCTTATTTTGCTAATACACCATACATAACTACTTCCCTTCCTCTCTCCTAACCCACACTCTATTACACCTATATTACTCTTCCCTACTCCTATTACCATTACTTTCTCTAAAACCATCCTTCTAACTATGTCTCTACCAGCTATATCTACATTCCTGCCACTATTGCTCTGTGTACTACCCTCCCTTTCCTATCTGTATCCTACATACTGACTGCCTATGAACATCTCATATTCAGTGACTTTCAACATCCGTTACAGCATACTTTACTTAATACTCATATAACCCCCTACAACCACATTAATATCACAGCAACTTCTATCTACTTACTTCCAAAGTATCACAGACTAGGCCACATTACTTATCCCAAATGCAATAAATCCCTAAACATCTACTCTAAAACTTTACAGTTCACACATAGACCAAAACATTATCTGCTATTAGATAGAGACAGTCACCCCAACCCTGGTCCCTACAGCAAAGATAGCTCCAATCCACAAACACTCATTCCATCCACCTCTTACAACCCATATAAATCACCTGACTCTCTCCTTACAGCTCATCTTAATATTAGTAGTATTAACAATAAAATACCCCATCTGCATGCTCTCTTAGATGCCCATTCCTTTGACATCCTATGTCTTACTGAAACATGGCTTAAGCCATCTACAAAGGACAATGAAATCACCCCACCTGGATACAATATATTAAGACTAGACCATAAAGCCAAAAAGGGTGTAGGAGTAGCCATTCTTTATAAGTCATGGCTACACATCACTTCTTTCAATGTGCAGCTCCCTACTGACAGTAATGCTGAAATCCTTTCTGCTAAACTTCAAATAAACACCTATAAATCCATCTATTTAATTTGCTCCTACATCCCTCCAGGAAACAACATTAATATTCTTGAAGTTTTACTTAGCTGCCTCTCCACTTACCTACCTCAAGAAACAATAGTGCTGGGTGACTTTAATATAGACTGGACTACTTGTAGCTGACCCAAGCCTACTACCCATATTAACCTTTACCTATTCTCCCAAATCATTACCTGCCCTACTAGAATCAATAAACCCAACAACAAAGAAAGCACCCTAGATTGGATCCTAGTTAACAATCACCCATCTATATATAAAACAGGTACTCTTCCTGATGACCTTAGTGACCATTCACTAACCTATGTCATCAGACAAAGACTCAACATCCCCAACATAATTTCTTTAGGACTACTCAATCCAATACAAATTTTAGCCTTGAATGCTTCCAGGCTGACCTTAAAGTATGTGGCTGGTCACCACTGAAACACCTCCAGCTAGAGGAGGCAATTTCATACTTTAACAGTAAATTCTTACATATTCTAGACTATCATGCCCCCTTACACACTATCAGAATTAGAAATAAAGCTGCTCCATGGCTTACTAATGAAACCAGATTAAAAATGTCACTCAGAAACAAAATCTGGGCCAAATGGAGAGCTTCTGAAACCCAACAGATCATCTAGAATTTAAACAATTGAGAAATGCTGGTAAAAGATCTATAATGACTGACAAAAAACTTCTACTTTCAGCTGCAGCAGACCCACAAACATAAACCACAAAAATTCTGGTCAGGCATAAACAAACTCCTACACCCAGGTCACACCAAAACACCAACCCCATCAGATACCACCAATAACAATCCTAAGCATATTGCCATCACCTTTAATACCTTCTTCACTGAAGCTATCCAATCACTAGCATACGCTCTACCCCCTGTTAAACCATCTCTGTTATCCACCTCATCTAGCTTACTACCATCATTCCACCTACAACCCGTACCTAGATCCCTCATTTGCACCCTTCTCCTAAAACTAAAGCCATGAACCCCTTCAGCAGACCTCCTACCAGCCGAATACCTGCAAAAAGTGGCCAAAGTTATAGCCTATCCCATTTCTATCCTAATAAATATAACAATTTCTGAAGGAACTATCCCATCTATCCGGAAAATCTCCCATATCATCCCTTTACATAAGGATGGGAACTCCACTGACCTTTCCAACTTTTGATCAATTGCTTTACTCTCTCCCTTAGCAAAAATAATGGAAACATGTATCTACCAACAACTACTCAACCACCTTCTTCAAAATAACTTACTAGCTACCTGTCAGCATGGATTTAGGCCATTCCATAGTACCACCTCTGTCCTTTTATCCTTTTCTGACTGCATCAACAAAAATCGTAATAACAACACTCTATCGTCTGCTCTTTTCATTGGCCTCTCAGAAACTTTTGATATGGTTAACCATCAGCTTCTTATTAATCTACTTAAATCTCTCTCTCGATTCAAAAGCACTAAAATGGTTCTATTCATACCTGGAGAACCACCAACAAGCTGTGGTATGGGATAACACACTTTCCACAAATCTTTCTGTCTCCCTAGGTGTCCCTCAAGGTTCTATTTTGGGCCCCCTCCTATTTTCAATTTTCATTATTGACCTCAACTTAACTAGCTACCTGCGTACAATATACAGATGAGTCAACATTAATATGCTTTGCTACTTCCTTAACTGAACTCCAATCCCTCACCCAAATGGTGCTGAACATTGTGGTAGACTTGCTCCTACAGTGCTGCCTACTCCTGAACTCCCTCCCCCAAAAAAAACAAATTACTGATCTTTAACCCTACAAAAAAGTCCACACAAATAGACTTCACAGTGCTATCCAGTAATGGTACTGCTATATCACCTGACCCAACTACCAAATTCTTAGTAGTTACAATTGATAATAACCTCACATTTGACATACACATAAACAACACAATACAATCGGTGAACAGAAAGCTAGGCTCACTTTATAGGATTAAATCCTTCCTTACTCCTACAGCTAGAACTACTATTGCCCACACCCATCTTATCACTACCCTCCTCTATGCCTCTCCAAATTATACCAATCTTTCCAAAAGTAACCTCAGCAAACTTAAAAACTCATACAACAACATTGCCAGATTTGCCACAAGTTCCCCATTTAGAACCCACCATTGTCATAATTTAAAATAACTGGGTTGGCTGGAATTCCATAATCAACTTCACTTTTACCAGCTTACTATCACACAAAAGATCCTCCATTATCCTAGTAACACACCTATACTTACTAGCCAGGTTACCCCCTACATAAATCTATCTACCCTACGATCAGCAAAGAAATTGCAAGTATCTATACATAAGTCACACAATAAAGCTCGGGACTCTGTTTTCCAACTCTGTGAGGAAAACATGGAACCCTCTCCCAAAAGAACTCTCATCTCTGTTCTCTACACCACTCTTCAAAAAGCAACTCAAAGAATACCTTAAACATAACTGGCTATGTCATAGGTTCATAGGTTCATAGGTAGGTACTAGGCTATCGGCCCTAGGGCCTATACAAGCACAGCCAAAAAGGTACCCTGGCTTTTGCCAGCCAAGAAAATTATTTTCCTGTGCCACTGTTGAGCAGAGCCACAGAAGTGATCCCCGGGGCGAATTTCCTATTTCCTATCCAATCATCAAGATTTTTCTTGAAGAGTACTAATGAGGAGATTTGTTTGATATAGATAGGTAGTTTATTCCAGAGTATGGGAAGTCTCTGGGACATGAATCTATCCTAACATGTCCATGCACTAACCCAGATTAATCACTTCAGCCTTCATACTTTGTCTATCTTATCTCACTACTGCGTTTGCTATGCACTCCTTCCTACTAACCTCTAAACGAATGTATTTTGCTATCAGGTAACAAAGTTATGTACTAGATAGAGTATCATAGAAGGTACTATAGTAGTTTGTCCTTTCCTAGCATACTCTCTATTGAATAGTATGTATCTGTCTATACCTCTTGTTTATATTATTTCTCCATTTGTCTTGTAAACTTTTGTTTGATTTATTGATGTTTACCTATCATCTAAATAACTTGTATTGCCTTGCCTTAAATCCATATTGTATCTATATGTCTAGTAACTGTTAGTGGAGCCTTTCTCCCCGAGAAATGTACAATAAGTAAATAAATATATATATATATATATATATATATATATATATATATATATATATATATATATATGGGATCCATACAGATCCCCAAAGACAAAATCACCAAAACTAATTTCGGTTTGGCATACTTGCGCGAAAGTGGTTTTCACAGAAGAAGTACTTTCCCGTAAGTATGCCTATTTGCGAGACCGCACTATGGTGTGGATAAGGGAACATTCCCTTTTCCTCACTGTAGTGCGGTCTCGGAGTGAGAATAGTAAAGTGGGGGGTAGGGGGTGCAGGGGGGCTTTGCCCCCCTGCATAAACGTAGATTTCTTGCTTTCTTTTTTATTTAACATATATTAATGAAAGCGCTTTATCGGTGAAAGCGCTTTCATTAATATATGTTCGGTGATCATGGATTCAGGACTTTGCACATTCGTGCATAAGACCTAGATCCATATATACATATCTATATGTATATACATATATATATATATATATATATATATATATATATAGATAGATATATATAGATATATATATATATATATATATATATATATATATATATATATATATATATATATATATATATATATATATATATATATATATATATATATATATATATATATATATATATATATACATATATAAACACAATATACAGATCTATATAAATACATATATATATATATATATATATATATATATATATATATATATGTGTATGTACATGTATATTTATATATATGTGTATATATATATATATATATATATATATATATATATATTTACACTTTACTTAGTAAATATACTTATTCCTTCTTCTTATTGCTCTGTTGCTCTCCTCTAATGCTCTAACCTACTCCTCCTTTTTCTCTCCCCTGTCCTCTCGTACACTTTCTTACCCTTCTCCTCTCTAGACTATTGCTTCTTTCCCTCTTCCTCCTTTGTATTCCCTTCTTATCTCCTGTTCTACTTCTCTTCAACATTTTTTGAAACCATGTTGCTAATCCTGACTTTGTGTAATGCTTTTACTGAACAACTATTTTATAGTAGGTTCCTTAGGTATTTCGTGTATTTTTTTTTGTTTGTTTCATATTACTAAATGTATATTCATTTTGTACTTAATTTTTTATTCTGTAAATTGTCCCATTGAAATTTAGTATGTGTGGAGCTTTTCTCCTCGGGCCTCTACTGAAAATGGACATATATCCAGCTAGACTAGCCCGGTTAACAAATGTAAAATAAAAAATAAAAAATATATCTATATATATATATATATATCCTTGTTATGGGTACACATGAGTGTTGTATTGATCTTCCCAGATGTATCCCACCATATTTATCTGATATGTGTTTATATAGATATAACAACATAGTGATTCAACAATATGTCCACTAACAAGTACTACACAATTGTAGAAATCAAAGCAGTTGTTCACTACTATTCAATGTGCGTGCTAACAGATATATTTCAAAAAACAACAAATGCCTTCATAGATGTGATGGTTTAGTGGTTAACTGCTCTGACTATAGTGTACAGGTTATATGCAGTCACACTGGCATGTAGTGTATCATTATGTTACTACTGTTGACAGTGCTTTCCCAAGTAAAAGAAGATTGCAGATTGTAATACTGGAACCAAACACCCCTGCCTGCAAAGATGGACTCTGAGTCCTCACTATCATGTTCTTGGTGTGTGAGCTGTGTGTCATTAACTATTTGCTACTGGATATTGATCCGACATGTGGATATTAACCGTAGACTGCTGTGTGTATAGTACATGTCATTGAGGGCTGCTGTCATGTAGTAATGGCATACCTATCAGTTTCAGACGTCTGTCTGTCAAAACATTCATCCTAATGTATAACCAGTTGGCTAGCTGGTGTCTGTCTGTCATCTGTGCAGATGTGCAGATGTCAAATATCCATCCTTGCTGCTTACAGGCAATCTATGCTTGACTGACATTGACATGTCTACCCAGCTGTGCTATGAATGCCACAGCTAGGAATACCCATCCTGTACGCACGACATGCCATGGATACCTCAACTACACTATCACAGTCAACAGCACATGCTTGAGTACAGGTCTCCAAGACAGACACTGACCATATCATGTAAAACATGTTGCATACATGTCAGTTGGAGCACCTCACTGGCCCTCTTCAAGAGGCAACCAGATGATTGGATGTTGCGTTTAATGTTCACCCTGAGGATCACTCCCGTGGCATCAGTTGATAGATGGGCTGCTTTCGAATGGCAGGTGGCATGATACCACTGTACCCACATCCCCTACTCTTCCCATATCTCCCTGGACAATATCCTGGTACACACCTAGGACCACCTGCACCTATGGACCCCAGTACTGACAAATGTGTCAGTGTGCATTACTGCGAATAACAGTGTCTGTGTGTTTTTAAACCTGTAGTTGATAATACCCTGAGGGCCGTCACACCCACTACACCCCCCATTGCCATAGTTAGATATGGCTACTGCAGTAATGGACACTACATGTACCTTGTTACACTTTTCACCCTATGGGCTACCTGGAGCTTGCAGTACCAGCACAACACTGTTGTACAAATGGGTAGATAGGCATGGGTTACCCTTTGAGTCCTGGCAAGTGTGTGTTTGTGTGCAAGGGTGTATACTTGTAGGATACAGCATTCAGAGGCCACATGCTCCTAATACAATACACCTTGCCATATAGTATAAGGGATATTGATGTTGCTGACCATAGGAGACCCATGACAAAGCATCACCCTACTATCCTTGTGGCATATGCAATAGATGCATATCCCTGTAGTAGCACTCTTGAGATAGATAAGTGGTTGCATTGCAGTCCTGGTCAATGTGTGATGGTGGGTATGTCAGAATATTATCATGGGTTTCAGTGAGTACAATATCCAATGTGGGGTGTGGGTGCTGGGTATACTGTCTTTACAACATGTTACCCCCAGTACATGTCCCAAGGTCCACTGTATGGGGACCACTGTCACCATCAACCATACAAGTAACTGATTACACTATCCAGCTCAATGATGCATGTGCTATGTGCAACTTATCTGTAACAGAATGGACACACTGACAAGGTAGTTAACACTGATAAACCCAGGTCTCTCAGATGTGTGTATGACTGTTATGTGTTTGCCAGTGTGTATATGACAGTATGTCACACTATGTATTGTTCATAAACAACAAGTACATCCTCCATTACCATACTGTACAAGGCCTGGTGATGTTCTTCACTTAAGTAATCTGGGACACACCTCATCCTAAAAGCTGTGTGGTGTGTGCAATTAAGGCCACACACATTAGTAGCAATAAGTACCTAGGTAGGCATTCTACTCTCAGTGTTGCCAAGTAAGAGTTTTGTGTATGTGACAGGATCTACTGCAGTCTGCAGAAAATACATGTCTCAGGAGGTCATCTGTCCAAGAACTGACTGGAAAATGCTAACATTTCACAGGTATCATCTTGTGAAAATTCATTCCATCAAAACTAGTAGTAGATGTGTAAATGCCCTCTTCCCCACTGTATATCTGTTCAGCAATACTGGGGTTGGTATATATAGCTGGGTGTTTATCTAGTGGATACAGCCACCATCATTGTGGTTATTCAACTGTATCCCCCTGCTTAGTCAGCTGTAATACTGTATAGTTTATATTAACAGGTTACGTAGTTGTCAATCACACTATCTGCAGTTCTACACCACTGCACACCCTCCAAAGAGGAGGGCTGTGGATCCCACACCAGCACATCTATGTTTATCAAGTTGAAGATTGCACTACATTGAGGAAGGGGACATATACCCTTCCAGTACCATCATCAATGACATTAAACTAGCAGACTGATTATTTCCCAATGTGATGTTGTGCCTTTTCTGTTTTGGTGGAATTACATAGGCTAAAATGGGTTCCCTGCAAAAGTACACCCAACCATGTGTACAGTATTCTCTGTGTATTGCATCAACACCAAATCCTCTGTGTGTGTGTGTGTGTGTGTGTGTGTGTGTGTGTGTGTGTGTGTGTGTGTGTGTGTGTGTGTGTGTGTGTGCGTGTGTGTATGTGTGTGTGTGTGTGTGTGTGTGTGTGTGTGTGTGTGTGTGTGTGTGCGTTATACACAAACATGTGGTGTGTACCACCCAATACACTTTACCATTGTCCACTGTAGAAATGCTGCTGACATTAGCCACCATGCACTCACCTGTATACACCCCTAAGACCTATCAGGCATGTGGCACATGCAATAACTGTTATACAGACATGTGACTTGTGTTCAGCTGTATCCAGGATATGGCACAGTCAAGGTGTCACCACAGTGCCATAACCCTTGTAGGAAACAACAGCAGATCAACATCCTGCTGACACATAGACACCTACAACACAAATAGAATACATTATGGAGACCAAAATCACTCAGTGTTAATAACAGCAATAATGCATCATGGCTGGACAGCTACACATCCTGACATGTAAGCATTAAACTTTAGTGTTGGAAACATGTTACACAGCATTACATTGGTACACCATAGTACAGTCACCTGTGCATCAGAACCATATTAGCCTGCCCCTGCTTCGATGTTATGGATGACAAGGACATGGCACAGGTATAATCATATGCACAGGGTGTGTTGTAGGTTTGCCAGAGACCTAGACTGAGCCATTAGTTTGACATCATGTGCATGTGTTAGGGGGTTTCATTATTAATTGGGCTGTGCAGATGTGGTGTGTGTGTCGGTATGGGGTTGCCCTGGCTTTGTTGGTGATGTATGTGTGTATGCATGCACACAGTTCTGCCATGTGACTGCCCTATACAGGGGTTTGTTGGACAGCTGCAAACCATACCTGGCAGGGTGTGCAGTTCACAGTCTCTGGCCATGCACACGAGAACTGTGCCTGCCAGGGGTTCAATGGGCTCTACCAGGTACAAGCCAAGATATGGTAATCTCCCCCGATGATGACATATGTCCACTGGATCTGGGTCCCTCTTGGGACCAGCCAGGGCCACATGCACATGGCCTGCTATGTTGTGGTGTGGACAGCACCCCCCCTGCAATGCTGGTGCTGGTACTGCCACTACAGGAGCAGCTCTGACTTGTTGCACATCCACATTGTCCTCCACCTGTTGCTTTTGCTGGCCTATGTCCACGTGGCCGTCGCACTACTCCCACCATATGCTGAAGCACAGACATTCCACGGTTGAGGATTCCCACCATCTCACACAACCGTCTATCCAGGACTTCTGCAAAACAATGGTGGGCACCTGCAAGATCATGGATGTTGTCAATAACAGCAGAATGAGTAGCCCTCTGGAGCCTCAGACCCTGTCTGATATAATGTTCCATACATGCCTGCGGCTCCATGATGGCCTGAAACATGCATCTGGTGACACCAGCTGTGACACTTCTGTTAGGGGCATAATAACCAGCAGCCCTCCTATGAGCACTCATGTACATCTGCCTGTGTGGTACCTCGCTGGGCATCTGGCTGTGCCTGCTGTGTCCAGACACACTTGCCATAGTCACCACACTGTCCTGTCCAATGCCACCACCCACCAACTTTCCCTCATCTATGGCCACTGGTGATGGGGTAAGTATAGGCAATGTGACTGTGTGTAGGGATGGAGTGGATAACAGTGGGATGTCAAACAATGGCACAGCTTCAGCCCCTGACAACCCTGCCCATGCCTCACCACACCTATCATCATTGTCAGAGTCTGTATGGGCACTAACATCAGTTTGCCTGCAGGAGGGACCCTGACCCACCTCGCCACCTGTGAGGGGAAAACATGAAATGCACTTTAAGATCTGTACATCATTGCATAACTGTACACACACACACACACACACACACACACACACACACACACACACACACACACACACACACACACACACACACACACACACACACACACACAGCTGCAGTACATACGGTTTTGTTCTTAACCAAGTTTTAGTAGTAAAATGAGTGACTGCATTATTAAACTGGGAAGTGATAAGAGAGTAGGGAATGTTTTTATGTAATATGAGTATCCTAACATCTTTTTTGATTTTTCTATCCAGTCTAAGGATGTTCTAACTTTGTGTAAGAATGTCCTCATCTTTAGTTTCGGGTTTTAATTGAGTTTTAGAGGTGACAACTATGCCTGCAGAGTAGAATGCAAAGGAAAAATGAATGCCTACTATTTTGGTTGCCTGTACTTCTAAGATTCATACGGTATGGCACATGGTAAGGGAAAGGGATAAAGTGTGAGGAGCATTCATAAAATAGATGAGAAGGATAAGAAAGCCAAGAAGGAGGGACACATACAAATAATAGTGAAAGGTGCTGAAGGGGTGAATAGGTAGGAGCAAACAATTCAAGGAGAGAAGGAGGAAAGATGATAGGGAGGGGCATTTAGCCACCAATGAGGGACAAAAGTTGAAAGTGACAGGAAAGTAGCAAAGACTTTAAAAATGCAGAAAAGATAGGGAAAGCATCAGATGAATTATAAGGAGTGGGACAACAAAGACATATCTGATGAGAACTAGGGATAACAGAGCTAGAGCATGAAGGGTTGGAGATAAGATGTAGACGGAAATTAGTCAGGAAATGAAGAGATACGAATGAGAGGGAAAGAGAGGAAGAAGGTGTTGGCAATTAGAAAATCAATCACTACTGGATTTAATGTCTTAGGAAGTGAGGCAGTGTAACCAGTTTATAGTGACATTGATCTTATTGCTCAGATTTAATAAGACATACAAAGACACGACAAAGTGGGTGCCAAGAGGAAGACATGGATAAACCTTTCTGTGCACTGAGGCACCCATGACTTATCAAAGGAAAACGTGAGCTGGTAACATGTAGGTGGAGAGCAGTGGCAGAGAAATGCCAGGATATGTGAATGAAGGACCATTCTTACAAATATTACCGAAACCAACAGCCAGAATCCTGAGAAAGGAGAACATGAGGGAATATATTGACTGACCATGAAGGTGGAAAAGACAAAAGGGTCAGGGAATCATGGGAAAAATGGAGACAACCTGGCAAAAAAAATACTAGCTTTAAACCATGAACAGGAACAATTTTAGTCTAGCAGGACACAGATGTTGAGACTGAAATAAAGTGGTGTATCTCAATACATGTGTGTGTTTAAAATAAATGGGAGGTAGAAAGGTGAAAAGACATATTCAGAAAGAATTTTAATATTCAGTGTGTAGAAGGAAGGGAAATGCACATGGACAATAGTAGATGGATAAATAAGGATGATGTAAAGTATAACTGGTTAATAATGGTATGAAATAAAAGGAGTCCAGGCATGAACATGAACAGCTGCAAATATTGAAGGAAAATTGAAGACTTGACCATACCTCTGAACTGTACAGATTTTCGCAGAATGTCGAGATTTCTGCCTCATATTGTTGGTCTGCTTTTCATAAAATTGTGGTTTTCTGGCAAATTAGTGGCAAATCATTAAAGACTGAAGTTAGAAAATAATAACAGGCATTTGAGTTTCAGACTTCATACCCTTCAGAAAATTCATACTAAAGCAAAACCTATTATTTATACTAAAGCAAAACCTGTTATTCTAACACCTTTCTAAGTCTGTAAGTGCAATATCAAAAAAGTCCCTATTTTTGGGCCCTTGTCTGACTTTTATTAATGGCGTTGTCCAGATTTCTTGCTGTAAGAAGTTGAGAGGTATGGACTTGACATTGATCATATCAAAAACATCTGCATTGACATGACAGAGTACTGCACAGAGGCGCATAGGTGCAGGTTGACCTGGAATAACAATAAGGGAATGCATAATGATCGTTCTAAAAGAGGGAATGAAATATAAGGTCAGAAAAGATGAGAAACACCACTCTGTGATAAGACAGGGTAGCAAACATGGTCAAAACTTAGGTAAATACCACTGGTGTTTATGGCATAAGAAGGGAAATGCTGGTAGATCATTTCAATATGTCAGCCCACAAGCAAATTAAGGCAGGAGAATGTGAAAATGGATGACAAACTTAGGGAGCAGAACAAAGTTTAACAGAGAGCTGAATCAGTCAAAAGTAGACTGGGAGATTCTGAGCTCCAGGACTGAGACAGGAGGGCTGATTGATCTCCTGGCTCAAGAGGTGTTCAGCCAGGCTGCAACCTAAAAGGATGACTTTGTGAAAGTCCATGACCCCTTAAGAAACAATAAATTTAAAGTATATCAACAGAATAAACTGGCTTGGGACTAAACAAGACATTATAAAAGTATGGATGTGGCCATACCAGTGCAGAAGAGGTCATAGATGTCCAGGTGTCAGAGTCAGATCCAGCATTTGGCAACCTAGGCATTTGCCTAGAGCATAGTGGCATTGATGAGGGGCACTGGTCAGGGGACCACTATAAAACTTACATTTGTTTTTTAAGAGCACCCTCTGCATGCGGTTAGATTTATTCTTTAAGGATACATGGCAGAGTGCATCCTTAGTTGTGTCTGTGTATGGGTCAAATTAAAGACACATGCACATTTAAACACTGGAGTGGGATGCAGGATTTGGACTTTTGTGGAGAACTGCCATTCCATTCTGGATGAAAGAAACAAGCAAGCAAGCTTTAGATTTTAATAGAGATTATGTGCAAACACAGAACGTGACAAAATGTGCTAGTCGTGTGTGTGTGTGTGTGTGTGTGTGTGTGTGTGTGTGTGTGTGTGTGTGTGTGTGTGTGTGTGTGTGTGTGTGTGTGTGCGTGTGTGTCTGTGTGCGTTTGTAATGCCTCAGTTAGGGATGGCAGGTTGGTTAACTTATTCTGGTTCAGACCCTGTACCATGAATACAGGAGACCAGAGCCTGAATCCTCTACACCAACTACCATACTGTCATCAGCAGGTGCCTTTTCAAGGACTGTTGAGTTTCAGTGCATTTTCAAGGAATGTTGAATTTCAAGGGAAGAGAAGTTTACTATTGCTCGTGCTAAGTCTGTTTTCAGTGTGTAACTGTTTTGTTTAGCAGATGACTATCATCAGTGTTTGTGCTACAGAAATTGAAAGCAGTGTTAGTAGCACAATAGGTCACATACTTGCCTTTGGTGCAGAAGGCTGTAGTTTCTACTCCCACACCATGTAGATGCAGTGTAAGGGGAGGATGGGGGTGTTGTACTCCTGAGTATGTTTTCCATTGGATGAAATGTCTAGTAACTATAAACCTATTATCAGCAGCAACTTCTTTAGTTATAGATCCCTTTAATGTGGAATTATTCAGATAACTTTTACTTCTGAAGAGATTGTGTATATTGACTGATAACGGTGGATTGTAACGACAAAAGTTTGAGTGGCCTTTCATGGATAAAATGTTCTGTAATGGGTAACATTGTCATGATTGGATTATACGTTTTGTTTCATTACATACTGGAAAATGTTCAAACCTACAAATTTAAAACACACACTAACAAATAATGCTATATTATACAAGGAATATAATTTAATACAATCAGGATGGTGCAGCAAAAAAATGTGCATATATGCATGGTCCTAAAAATGTGTTTAATTGGCCTATTGTTTGAAAAACAGCCTAGAGGTAAACTTAATCTGCTACTGGTCAGATGCATTTTCTTTGAATGTGGGTTTCAATGCCATGTCAAGAAATTTGAGTTTCAAGGGCTGAGAAGCTTACCGTTCATGATAAGTCTGTTTTCATTGTGAGACTGTATTGTTTTGTTTAGACAATGTTGATTAGTGTTTGTGCGATAAAATTTTAAATACAAATTTGAAATATCTTTAACTATCATAGAAGTAAAGAAGACAATAGTACATACACTGACAGGTTTGTACAGTACTTATGGTAACTTGGGAGAAATAGCCAAGTAATGGGACACTGGGATGATTGAGCGGGGGATGCTGATCCACTACCCTGCTTAGGGCCCCATTTGACCATGATCCAGCTCTGCCAGTTGAAGAAATCAGTAGCTCTGTGATTTAGAGTTAGTTGTAGGATGAGAGCGCAATTATAAATATGTGGTGTGGGATTTTAAGAGACTAGATTAAGATGATGACAGGAAGGGTCAAAGGTGACAAAGGTGCCTAGAGGCAAACAGATACATTTAGCAATACATGGAAATGGGTCAGGGATGCCATAATCAGGCATACTGACAAACGTGTAAGCAAAAGACAGAGAGGCAAAATGAGTAGAAGGACAATGTAGTTATACAGGAAGGTCCTGAAAAAGATTGACCATATGAGTTTAAAGACTGGGAGAGGATTGCTTGAGGAGGCACAATGCTAGGAGTCACGTGGAAAGGCAACATGAAGGATAGGGCAAGAAAGACATAAACTGAAAAAACAGATAGACAGGATTTGTGGGTGGAATAAATGATTTGTTATATGAGAAAGAAGGAAAGGAATAGCAGACTTGGACAGGATGAGTTAAGATGTGAAAAACATCACTCATCTCTGAAAAAAACAGTTTTAGATGCAAAGTTTGTTTCAGTCATTACAAAGAAAGCAGGGAGTTGATGTCATACTGGTATAGAAATGGAACACAGTGTAGAGAGCACTGATAGATGACAGGATAGAGAGGGGCACTTTGAGAAAAAGGAGCAATGCATTGTCAGAAATCCTGGGAGAGATTTTTAATGGAGCACTGACCACTGCAGAAGTGTGCTTGATGTGGAAATTTGTAAGTGGGACCCTTGGACAAAGCAACAACATGGAGTAGAAGGAAAAAGCCCTATGATCCAAGTTACGCAGGTTTAATTATTGTCTTGGGCACTTGAGACACTGGCATGGGAGTGTGGGCATATCCATCCTGGGTGTGGGGAGCACACTTTCATGTACACCTCATGACTGATGTACAGTGAAGGCTGGAGACACACTGAGAGGCATAGTCCTAAGACAGGCAGGGGCACAGCCTAAGTCACAATGAAGGATGGATAATACTCCATTCACTCCACTATACAACCATCCTTGGGCTTCTCAAGTGTGTGTGTGAGGGGTGAGGAAGATGGACATAACACAAAACACTCTCAGCAACAGTATGATACTATTCCAGGATCCTCAATCTCCTAATTGCACAAGATATGAGTGAGAGTTACCCCAAGGGAGGCAAAGTCTGGTCTAGTACACCTGGTATATAAGAAAAGAACCTAGGTGCATGCTGATGGTCAGCTGCAGGAGAAAAAAAGTGTAATCTCTTGCACAAGAGAAAGCCAAAAAATCCCAGCAACTACAGGCATGCTAGCCTAATAGCTCTTACAATGACATTTGCAGCTAGAATCCTGGGGTAGAGACCATCTGTTTTCCTGGAAGACTTCAGGTGACAAGAGAGCAACAAACATTAGTTCTTAGCTGGGTGAAGCTGCCCATCAAACCCTGTTCTGTTTTATGACTTCATTACAGTAAACTATCTCAGGACAATACCAATAGATACAGTCTAATTGGATATCACCAAGGCCTTTTACTCAGTTCTCCATGAGATGGTGTTGTGAAAACTAAAAATGTTGAGGGTTGGATCAAGCTAAGGAATTTGATTATTGCATTGCTGAATGTCAGGCTACAAAGGCGTGTATTGAGAGTGTCAAAGTAAGGTTTTTATGCAAGGTTTTCTAGGGGAATATTTGGAATTGTGGGGGCTTCCTCTTGCTGTTGGTGGAAATATTTGCTACCTTTTTATTATATGCTCACATGAATATTTTCCATTAGAATGACAATAGCTTAGCTCAATGTCAGTGGTCTTAATCACAATATAAAAAAGGAAAGCCATACAGACAGATTTGCAGGATGGGGAATAAAGTATCATTCTCGCAAGTGGTGCATAGGCCCTGCAGTCAGTACTCTATGGCTGTGGATAAGGAAGAAGGGCTAGAATGTGTGAGAAGATAGGGGTCACCTGACAGAAAGGCCAGCTTTATTCCAAGGGGAATGCTCCATCTTAGTACAGAAGGAATAGAATGCATCTTGATAAGGAGTATCATTACCCTTTGAACATATGATTATTAATTATGTTAAGCAGTCTGCTATACTTGCTATTATCTCACACAAGGCTGGGTTTCAGAGGTTAGATATAGCTGTGGAACAGGAGGGAAGAATTATATTAGTGTTCCAAAGTCAGGCATTGGCACTGGGCTCTATTTTTACTCTGCATGCTGGGTATGAAGAATTTCAGCCACAATCACTTAGGAAGATGAGTTACTTCAGGTGAATATTTTAAATATGGTAGGAGGCTTTCATATGCATCTTGATAATAAGCTATTTAAATAGAAAGGGAGTGAAATGAATATTTATTTATTTTCCCTTTGTTAACCAGGAGAGGGATCTGGTGCAAAGGCCCTTTTCTGTCACAACCCAGGCCCATAGCTAAAAATACAAGCATTCAAAAAAAGATAGCCTTTGCATTCCACTAGAGACAACAGCAGTTTTACAATTGCTTAAGTTATGACTGAATGCAGATTTTTCTTTTGGCAGTAGCAGTTTTATGCTTGTGTAGATTATTCAAAACGACTGAGTACTATGCTGTGTTTAGTTGTATAGCTATATAAATTATACATTATGGTTAAATATAGTCATACAAGAGGTCCAACCACTCATTTTAGAATTACAAGTTGAGATAGAAACAGAAAAATAAAACAAACTAATAACATAACCTTGCTGACATAGTGAAGCACATTGGCCAGTGGTTAATTTTGACTGACTGCTACTGCAGAAAGTCTGCATCAACACAGATATGTAATTCACTGACACTGTTTTCTGTGTTTGCATAGGTATGTACAGTTTACAGAAAACTACATCTCTATGTACTATGCATGCAGTATTATTACATTACTATTTCCAGTATATACAATTTATACTAATCTCTATATTTCTATAACTATCTAAAGATATATCTTTATATCTATCTATATGTGTGTGTGTGTGTGTGTGTGTGTGTGTGTGTATCTATATATATATATATATATATATATATATATATATATATATATATATATATATATATATATATGTATACATAGCATCCATTTACATACTCCCAGCACTTTTGTATACATTTCCCATTTTCACAAATCTTAACAGTACCCTCATGTCTAAACTTGAAACATGCTATAATAAAGTAAGAAATTTTGCCACATACTCGCACATAAACTGTATGAAACACTGAAACCAGCTATCCTACTCTCAGTACACTACAGCCCACAAACATATCCATACACAGATAACTGCCCCTCTTCAAAAAAACATACTGCAGTCGTACAGTAGCAGAAGAACACTATACTCCAATAACAAATCTGTCCCAGTAACAAATAAATAAATAAAACTCTGTGAGCGTCTCACTGTACTCTTACTGTGTTACAAAACTATGGAACTCCATTCCACTAGAGCTAAAACTTACAGAATATGACAAAGTGCTTTAAAAGTCAACTAAAACAGCACCTACAACACTCCTGGCTCTTCTCTTCACCTGGTTAATACCTACCAAAGTAACTTATTAAGCTACTGTACCTCTGAAAAAATATACCACCCCCTTCCTAACTCATCACAAATAGAACCCATCATGATGATAAGCTTAGCCCAATTTCACTTTTTTCTCCTACTGTAAGCACTCAATACTTTTCTATTGTTTTTTCCTATCTGAATATAGTTTATTTTCTCTCTCATTCTTACCTCCACTTTGTAATTATAAAACTAAATGCAAATGTAAATGAATGTTTTTTCCATTTGATTTACTTTGTTCTTTCTAAACATAGCATTTTGCTAAATAGCCAACTATCATGTTCACTTACATTCTAGACTGAGTACTATCTACATTGTAAAATAATGTATTAAAAATGTCTGTATTGTTAACACTTGTAACATATGAGCATAAATGTGGAACTCCCCAGGCATCCAATGAAAAAGGGCATTTCTATCCCAGTTGGACCTTCTTAATTATCAAAGACAGATAAATAAATTATAATATTTATTATATTTTTTATTAATATAACAAATTATATATTTTTTTTATTTAATAAATAAATAGGGTGGCATTGTGCTGCAAAGGATAGTGCTATCACCTCACAGCAAGAGGCTCCCTGGTTTGATTCTTTGCTGGGCTGCTCTCCCTCTGTGGAGTCTATATGTCCTCCTTGTGTTCTTGGGGGTTTCCACTGGATGCTCCTGTTATATTGGTTACTTTGTAGATCATAAGTTTGATCTCTTACAGGAAGTTAAGTTCTTAATGGTAGACAGTATCCTTCATTTAAATTTGGTATATCTGCACCCCTAATAAAAATATAGATCTTTCGGTTATGGGTAACCAAGTGAGTTTGTTAAGACGGCTGCAGCCTTAGGTACAAAGTTCTGCAAGTAATGCAAATCCACAACAGTAACATAGCTAGAATGGGGTGAGAGGGGCATCTGCCTTGGGTGCAGAGTGTTGGGTGGGCACAATCAACCAACCCCAATCTCTCATTAATGCAATACTGGCTTTTAACTTTTTAATAATGGCTGAATTGCATTTGTGGTCAAACCTGAGTACTTTAATGCTCGGTGTGTGGTCTAAACTATAGCAACTGTTTGATAAATTTAATGAAGCAATTTTCTACAGTTTACAAGTATAAAAAAAAGTTTCTCTTTTATACTAAAACCCGAGTGCTGTAGTGCTCCATTCAGGCAGGATATAAACTGTAGCAACTGGTTCCTACATTTATAAAAAGCAATTTGCTGCAGTTTAAATAAAGAAATGTTTTGTGTTTTTTATAAACTGAAACATGAGCACTGTAGCACTCAATGCAGCAACGTATAACCTGTAGCAACTGTTTGCTACATTTGTAGTAAACTGTTTGCCACAGTGTAAAAGAAGGAAGTATTTTTTAATTAAATATGTTGAAGGAGGGTTGGGGGCAGGATAAAGAAATGGGAACTAAATGGTTTGGGCTGGAAGATGGGGGTATGATATGCATCTGGCCAACTAGTTGGTGTGCCAGTAAAAGGAAGTTGTATTTATTTATTTATTTATGTTAGAAATGGAAAGGGGAGTAGATTTAATTGTAATAAACCAATTGCTTACAATGTAGAGATAATCTTATGGCAGTGAAGTGTTTTTTTTTTTGGCTCGTCTCTTGAAGAGCTGAGGGGTAAGGCACTGATACAGAGTACTGGCCCAGGGCACTGGTTGGGACAACTATACTTCTAATCTGAAAAATGTTGTTTCAGCAGTCTGGAATACTGGATGTCCATATTCTAACTTTGGAAGAAGAACATTTTTGCAGAGGGAGATACAAGTATCAGGTGATACAAAAAGTGGAATTGTATAACATGGTTTTAGCTATATCTTTGCTTTATTAAGGTACAGTTGCATTAGTCTTTCTTTCTTGTGGCAGTAGATGTTCAACTTCCTCACTGCCTCAGTGGCATTTTGCTCTATATGCCAAGAAAACATAGTACTGTCCAGTTTTCAAAAAATCAGATTCCCCTCTGTCTCTTGCTGTGACAGCCAATTGGCTGACCATGTATCCTGAGATGGATGCCTTCAGCTGTCAGAGGAAATGAGTGCTCAGACTTTTTCATTTCCACAAAGAAAGATAGGAAAATATCTAAAGACAGAATCATCCAGTAAGTGTAAATTCACAGGGATTCACAATAACATATAAAAATCACACCCAGCAACTTAGTCAAAGAGGTTGAATGCAAAATCTGGAGAATGGTAGGTGGGTGCTGCCCCTGAGGTAGTGAGAAATGTGAGCATCTTCTGTTACAGGTAGGTAGAACTGATGCAACTTACTGTGCTCATCATTACCAGTGCCTCAGTAGTATTTCGGGTAGATTCCCAAAGCTTACCAACCCTTGAAGGTAGAAGAATTAGGTTCAGGAGCCCCTGAAGATGGGTTCTAATGCAACCTATTCTAGACCTTGAAAAGAAATCCAGTATGTACTGCTTTGCAGAGGTATGAACAGAGGACCAGACTGCTGCCTTTAGAATGCTTCTAAAATCCTTCCTTTTCTAATATACCATAAAAGAGGATAAAACCCCAGTAGAGTAAACTTTAACCTTGCCTGGAAGATTGTTATCATGGTGGGAGTAACAGAAAACAGTAGTGGAGGACAATATTCATGTAGTAGTTTTCTTAGAGATAGGTTGAGCTTTCTTATCATCCATAAGGAGACAAACAGCTGTTCAGCATTCCTTAAGATCTTTATTTTTTCAAGGTAATACCTGAACTGCCTGTGTGCATCCAAGGTATGTGGAATCTTTTCTCCCTTGTTTATTGGATCAAGATCAAACACTGGAAGATTGATGGCTTGATTCAAACTAAATTCAGAAACAACATTAGCCACGAATGTTTGATTAGTGTATAACAAAACCCTGTTCTTGTGAAAGATCAGATAGGTTTGGCCTATCATGAGAGCTGCCACTCAGAGAATCACCTTCTAGATGTCAGAGCAGTGAATAAAACAATCTTTCAAATAATAAACTGTACAGCAGCCTAAGAGACAGGTGCAAATGGTGGTAAGGACAACTTTTCAAGAACAAAGTTGGAATCCAGACGAGTAAGAATTTGCTTTCTAGTGGGTCTCAAATGCAACAGTCCTTTCATAAATTGTTTGACCACAAAACAAGACAAAAGAAGGGGATCCATGGGCAGACAAGCCGAGATAGCCAAAAGATGCACTTTGGTAGAAGAATATGGCAAAAAATATCTAGGTAACTCAGACAAATATTTAAAATCCATAGGGGTGAAAACCCTTTTGAGATCTATGCTATTGGCTAGGCACCACCATGTAAAAATCGCCCACTTGTAAATGTAAGATTTTCTAGATGCAAGTTTTCTTGCTTCCTTAAGTACATGCTGCACATCCTCAGGGAACAAGTGCCTAATAGGTATCAAAATAGAATCATCCAGTCTGTCAGCTGCAATTGTTCTAAGATGATGCTGTGTAAGCAGATACAATGTGTGAGGAAGTTTGTGGTAAATGCTGTTTACCAATTCCATTAAAGGCAGAACCAACTTTGCCTGGGGAAAAAAGGGGTTACCATAGTGTTCTTTTATAATTTCTGAATCTTTAGAAGTACATTGAAGATCACTGGAAAAGATGAAAATGCATACAGGAACTTTTCCGACCATCAGAATGATGCAGCATTTTCTAAGCACGGTTAAAAGATGCATTGAACAGATTTTTTTTCAGTTATCTGTTTTGAAAGAAGGCAAACAGATCAACTTCAGGTGTTCCCCACATCTGGGTCAAGTCTTCTAGGATCTCTACATGGAGCTTCTACTTATGAGGGTCTGTCCAGGATCTGCTTAGTCTGTCTGCCACTGTGTTTTGCTGTGACAGAATGTACCAGACCTGAAGAGTCTGAGAATGCTGTAGAACCAGCTCCTAGGCCCTCACTGCCAACCATCAAAGAAACATATGTCCTTGCATCCTCTTGCTTGTTCAGGTATCACATCAAGGTAGTATTGCCTGTGTCAACTAGAAGAGGATCCAGAGTCCATAAGCAGTGAACAACTTTTAAGGCATTTATGTGCTTTGCCATGTCCTGAGGACTCCGCAAGTCTTGCACTTGAACTCGCATGGAAACTGTTCCCCACACAAGATCTGGAGTGTCCATCTGGACATATTGGACTGGGGTCTGAGGGGAAAAAAGGAGTTCTTCATTCAGAGACAGTTGATTCTTCCACCATTGCAGTTCCTGTTTTACAAATCCAAGTACTGGTACCTGAAATCCAAGGGATGAAAATGCTTGGTCCAACAATTCTTCAAGTACCATTGAATTTTTCTCATGTGCAGTCTGGCTAGTGGCATTATCAGGATCATTGATGCCATAAGGCCTAGAATTTGGTGAGACTTTCTTGGTGAGGTTACATTTTGAAGACAGTAATTCAAGAAAATGCCCTGATAATTCAGAACTTTTTCTTCTGGCAGGAAGGCGTCCTTTTTATTGTGTCCATCCAGCACCCCAGGAAAACAATTATTGCGAAGGTATGAGGAAGTCAGATACAAAGTAATACAAATATTGCGCAAAGTTGCAAATTAAGAATAAGTGAATATAAAACAAATCACTGTAGAGTGCAAATCAGATAGAAATAAATTCAAACATAATCCAAGCTTTAAATGAAGAAAAAGTGATTATAAAACAAAATTGTAGACTTACATTGGACAAGAAAGCAATATATACATATTTATAATTTAGAAAAGTAGAAATTACCTGCTGAGGCAAAATACAATTGCATTTTGACAGCATACATTAGTTATTTGTTGTATATAGAATGAAAGGTAAGGTTAGAGCAGGGTAGGGATTCAGGTGGGGATTTGAGAAAGGTATGGTAATTAATGAAGAAAACATTATTAAGAAAATAAGAGAAGATGTTAAAGTTAAGAGTTTTGCTAAGCAAGTTTATGTTACTGATTGTTGACTGAAGCAGGTACAAGTGCACTGATATGTTGTGGAGACCTATAAGAAAGGAGTCCCATCATTTACATGTCAGAATGTAGAAATCATATCCATTAAATAAGTGTGAGTCATTAGGCCTGGCCATTACTGAAGCAGTATTGGGTAGTAAACTGAACAGATAAGGTGTATCTTAGATAGCCAGACTGTGGCTAAGGGAAACAATAAAGGCACTGTAGATTGTTTTATGGACCAGGAAATTGAGTGCTAGCAAACTTTAAGGTTTCTGTACCTTTCAGATGAACTACATAGAATGAAACGCACTGTGCAGTTCTACCTGAACACTGTGATATGGTTATTTTTGACAATTGTGTCTTTCAGCATTGTATTAATGGTATGTCTGAGTTGATCAGAGATGATGTCACATGGAACTTAAGGATATTGTTAAAAAAGAATTAGCCCTTATTTTGCATATATTCCTTTGCAATGGTTTAAATTCCCTTTACCTTATCTGATAACCTTTGTGATAACAAGAAATAGAAAACAAATCTGAATCTCAATATTCTCAACCTAAAGCATTTATATTTCTAAAAAAAATGATAAGAGAAGCAGTTCAAGCCAATGCCCATTTGGCTATAGTTATTGATAAACTGAGAGTGGGATTTCTTTCACAGATTTCTGTATTTTTATGCAGACTGTATTTTGAGGTATTTTCAGAGATGAACACACACATAAAAAAGATGTATAGGGTAAGGCCTTCATGTCTAATAACTGAAATAAAGTATTCAGAGCCTAAAATTTAAATAACTCACTGGACATCAATTTTACCATGCTGTTAACAATGTGGCTGTCTTATAATGGTGTTATTTTATTTGTTAGAAACAGGGAGATCCAAAGGATACTTTTCCATGTAATTTACTGTGTTTTTAAGAGGATGGGCTCGTTTCCAATTTCCCAAGGAATTCCTTTCTTGGTTGTCTGATAAAAGGTTCCTGGAAATGGATACGTTGTATTGTCATAGAACTTTCACTTGCTTTGCTATGACAGCAGAATTATCTTTGCTTCACGTTGGGTTGTTATGTTCTATTAGAATATAATAACAGATTCCAATTGTTTTAAATATCCACCATAAGAATATGTGTAAAATGTTTTAATTATAAGCTTTAGCCACTAAAGCAATCATTTTATAAATGGAGCCAACATTTTCTCTTTTTATTGCTGGCCATATATTTATGAGGCATTATCTTTTGGATAAATGAGTTATTTCTGAAAGGAGGATAATAAGAAGGTTAGAGTAAGGTTATTAATTTCATTCAGTTCATTAGTCAAACGCATTTTACTGCATTTCAAAAGAAAATCATTAACAATGTTTTAAAAATGAATTTCAAGTCTGAAAGTCTCATGCATAGTACTGTTGAAGAGAGAACATTGGGATAAACAAATAGACAATTTATAGTTTGTGTGGAGAACATTTTGCATCAAAGATTAACATTTGCTTGCAGTATGAGTTTGTAACTAGATTTTGTAGAAAAGGGTCTATAATTTTATTTATTTATTTATTTTACATTTATTTATTTTACATTTGTTGACCGGGCTAGTCTAACTGGATAAATGTCCATTTTCAGTAGAGGCCCGGGGAGATGATCTCCAAGATAGAGCAATGAAATTAACAAGATAACAAATAAGGAAACATTAAACAAAAAAAATCATATTTACAATGCATATTACAGGTTATCACAGTAAATTCAGCAGTGCAGAATACAGGCAGAACATAGCATGCTAGTACGATCAAGATGTTCTAGAGGGAGATAGTATTATGGTTAATAAGGAAGGAATTACAGTTAATGAGTAGAAGGGGTAGGAAGAGCAAAGTATTAAGAGACACATAACTAGTCAGGCTTAGTACAGGGGCATAACCACTGTGTTCTGAGGAACACTTTCAATTTGTTTTTGAAGCATGATACTGAGGGAAGTGAGGAGAGTTCACTGGGGAGGAGATTCCAGGCTTTTCCAACAATATTAGAAAAGAGGGAGTCACCAGCCTTGTTGTTTGGTTTAGTGGTATGTACTAGAAGTCTCTGAGAAGACCTTAAAGATTTCAGGTTTTTATAGGGAGTGATGAGTGTGGATAGAATAGGAGTTTTGGAAGGTTTGTAAAAAGTGTTGTGGGCTATAGATAGTTGATGGAATTTAATGAGATTTTGTAGTTCAAGCCATCCCAGCTGCTTTAAATTAATGCAATGGTGGGTTCTAAATAGGTTGCCTGTAGCAAATCTGGCAATGTTATTGTAAGACATTTCCAATTTGCTAAGATTATTTTTAGATAGATTAGTAAAAATGGGTGAGGCATAAAGAAGTGAAGAGATTAGATGAGTGTGTGCTATAGTGGTTTTAGCTGAAAGTAAGAGGAAGGATTTTACCCTATAGAGAGAGCCAAGTTTTTTGTTGACAGTTTTTATAGTATTGTTAATATGGATATCAAAGTTCAGATTGTTGTCAGTGGTGATACCCAATAGTTTGGTGGTTGGATCAGGGGATATAATAGTTTTATTGGTAGAGATAACTGAGAAATCAGGAGGAGAGGACTTATTGGTGGGAGAGAAGAGGAGGAGTTTAGTCTTTTTGGGGTTTAGGAGAAGGCATCTATGTGTGAACCATTGCTCAACTGTGTTAAATACTTGTTTGGTAAGAGATTGAAGTTCAGAAGAGGAGGTGGCTGAGCATATCAGTGTTGAGTCATCTGCATATTGTATGCATGTGGCTTGGGGGATGGCAAGGTGAAGGTCATTAATAAATATGGAAAAAAGTAGAGGTCCTAGGATGGACCCTTGAGGGACACCAAGTTTGACAGGCAGGTGAGTGGAGAGAGACTTGTGCCATAGTACGGCCTGTTGTCTTTTATCAAGGTAGTACTGGAACCACGTTATAGAAGATATATCTAGTGACATGGATTTCAGTATTTTGATGAGAATTTGGTGATTTACCATGTCAAAAGCTTTAGACAGGTCAATAAACAGTGCTGAAGAAAGCTTGTTAAGATTGCGTTTTTTGTTGATACAATCTGTGAAGGAAAGAAGGGCAGTACTAGTGCTATGTGAAGGTCTGAATCCATGTTGACAGTTGGAAAGTAAATTATTTTGGGTTAGATGGTCAAGTAATTGTCTGTGAATGCATTTCTCCATGATCTTTGCTAAAGGAGAGAGAAGGGCAATGGGGCGGTAGTTGGAGAGTTCAGTGGAGTGTCCATCTTTATGGAGTGGGATAATATGGGAGATTTTCCATAAACTGGGGATATGACTTTCGGTAATAGTTCTATTGATTAGAATAGAAATGGGATAAGCAATAGCTTTGGCTGATTGTTGCAGGAATTCAGCAGGTAGTTGGTCTGCTGAGGGTGAGCATGGTTTTAGTTTCTGTAGAAGGGTTAGAATATTTGTTGTTGGGACAGGTTGAATATGAAAAGTAGGGGGTAAGGTTGATTTATAGGAAGGCAGAGTGAAGTTATTAGGTGATAGTTGACTAGCTAGTGTTTGTATAGCATTAGTAAAAAAGGTATTGAAAGCATTAGCAGTATTCAATAGATTTTTGTGGTCAGTTTGAGGCTTTGGAGTAGTGGATTGACCTGGATGGAGTAGTTGGTTAATGCTAGCCCCAAATTTTTGTGGGTTGTTTTGATTAGCTTGTTGGGATTGTAGGTAGTAGTTTCTTTTATCAGATATTATAGCTTTCTTGGTTTCATTTCTTAGCTGTCTAAATGTAAGTTGGTCTATAGGGTTTTTAGCCTTCCTCCATTTTGCCCAAAGTTGTTTCTAAGATTTATTTTATGTTTGGTTTCTTTTGAAAGCCATGGAGCAGATTTGGTTTTAATTCTAATTAATCTGGTTGGAGCATGGTGGTTGAGAATGGCAAGGAAGTTGGAGTTAAAGTAACTAACAGCTTCATCTAAAGGGATGTTTTGTAAGGGAGACCATTTGCAAGCTCTTAGTTCCATTTGGAATAGTTCAGGGTTAAAGTACTTTTTAGATCTGATGTTTTTGACAGATATTGGAATGGGAGAGTTGATTTTATGTCTGATGATATAGGTAAGAAAGTGGTCACTTAAATCATCAGGGAGGGTTCCTGAATCATAAATGTGAGGATGATGGTTAATGAGAATCAAGTCTAATAAGCTTGATTTCTTGTTAGATTTATTTATTCTGGTGGGGGAGGTAATGGTTTGGGAATACCCATATAGGTTAATATGGTTTGTGCGGAGGCTGCTGCAGTAGCAGCTCCAGTCAATGTTTGTGTCGCCTAAGATTATGGTTTCTTGGGGCAGGTATTGGGAAAGCCAGCAAAGTAGGTTTCCATGGTGGCAGTGTTGTTACCAGGTGGTAGATATATACAGATAATATAGATGGATTTGGAATTGTTAAGATGAAGTTTGGAGATAAGAATTTCTGCATTGGAGTCTATAGGTGGTTTACAGTTTTGAGTGGTTAATTGTACACTAGATTTATATAGGATAGCAACCCCACCACCTTTCTTGGATACTTGGTCTAGTCTCAGGATATTATATCCAGGTGGGATGATTTCATTGTCTTTGGTTACAGGTTTTAACCAAGTTTCTGTTAAGCAGAGAATATCAAAGGAGTAGATTTCAGTTAGAGCTTGGAGTTGAGTTACTTTATTGTTTATGTTATGTATATTAAGATGAGCAATTAAAAGGGAGTTCAATGGTTTAGACAGGGCATGAGTAGGTGATTCTTTGTGGTTGAGGAGAGAGATAGGAGTTGTTGGTGGGCCTGGGTTAGGGTGGATGTCACCATCCTTTAAAGAGAGTAGTACACTTAAATAGTTTGGGTTGGAGAATCTGCTGTATAGAGCTAGGCCTTTCTTGGAGTTCTGATTGTTGTATTTTATGTGTAGTATTCTATGGTATTTAGGAAGTATGTAGTTAGATGAGGATGTTATATTAGCATGAATAAAAAGGAGAGGAGAGTTGGTTTCTTTCTTGGGGTAGTTTAGGTATGGGCCTAGTGGGTTTTAAAAGGAGGTGAAAAGATGGGTGAGGTTTAAAGGAGGTAGTAGTGAGAGTGTGAATAAGAGTGGGACATAAGATGGGATGGGTTGTTTATACATTGTATGAATAAATATAGATTGTTTGTAGGTAGAAAAATAAATTCACTGGGTGTAGATGAAAGAAGGGAGTAGGGTGTGGTGTGATAAAAGGAGAGTGGTGAGAGGTTAATATTAGTGCAGTTGGGTGACTGGAGAGTGTTTAGAAAGTAAAGGTAGGAGGAAGAATGTGTTTGAAGAGTAATGGTAAGAGGAATAGGTGTGGTTAGAGAGTAATGGTAAGAGGAATAGGTGTGGTTAGAGAGTAATGGTAAGAGGAAGAGATGTGGTTAGAGAGGAATGGGAAGATGAAAATGTGTGGTTAGAGAGTAATGGGAATAGGAAGAGGTGTGGTTAGTAAGTATAAGGGTAGGACCCCTGGGGGTGGGTGGAAATTGGGGGTAGGGAGGGCAGAGGAGTGAGCCCGCAAGGCGAACGGAGTCGGTAGGAACAGATACTGAAGCAGTTAGCGAAAAACAATCAGCTAGGCTAATTCCAGTGGTAGGTTGGAATAGAGCAGGGGCTGGAAAGCTGTCTGTGGTGTGTAGATATGGAGGGTGAAAAAGAGAGGACTAGAAAGGTGTCTGTGTGTTTACAAACAAGAGTGCCTAAATTTCCCAATGGCAGCATCCAAAATCAGTATGCATCAGTCACTAGTATTTTTAACTTATACTCTGTGCAATAGAAGCCAATATACTCACATTTAGAGACATACACTCACATAGGACACCACAGTAGTTAAATCCAGCAGGGAAGGTTTTAGATTTAAAGATGGCTCCAAGCTATGTAAGTATGGTTAAAAAAAACTTCTGATCTGCTGTCAGTGGGCAGGCAAATAAAGAATGACAAAGTGTGAGCCAATGAAATGCTAAAGAGAGCCAAATGAGGGAGGGAGGTAACTCACTTCAGAGCACACAACACTGTTAATGGGAGTGAGTCAGCAGAAACCCAAGATTACCCAAGTACAAATAAAGATTGTAAAGTCCTGCAAGGAAAATGCAGGGGGGGTTAACAGTTCCTAGAGTGGGCTAAAACCTGTGGCAAGGATTGCAGGGTAAGTGGTAAAGATAGTCTATTTGGGCTATACTTTAATTCTGTAGCCAAATACAAACTTTTCCACTGGGAATGACTGTAAAGGAAATTATTAGGCAGTGGGCGTAACGGTGGGGTTGGCTAAATAGCGTTTCAGGTGGGGACAGGGTTGGTCTGATTGAGTGTGTGCTACCCTACATATAAGGAAAGTTGAACACATACACTGTTCTTTGCAGGGTAATGTTAATGGAAGTAAGTCATCAGAAACCCAAGATTACCCAAATAGAATTTACAATCCTGCAAGGAAATGCAGGGGGGGGGGTGCCGGTCCTAGAGTACAAGTCTCAAAATGGTATTGTACAAAGTGTCAGGAATACAAAGATATTTAAATGTAAACCTACACAGGGAGCTTGTAAGACACCAGAAGATAAACTTTTAAATGATCCTGTTTAACTGAGAGGCAGCTTGCAGATAGGTCCTGAGAACAGGAATCAGCACACTGTTGCAGTATAACTCTAAGTAGCTGGTAGGTAGAGTAAACAGGGAGCTTGTAAGACACCAGAAGATAAACTTTTAAATTATCCTGTTTAACTGAGAGGCAGCTTGCAGATAGGTCCAGAGAACAGGAATCAGCACACTGTTGCAGTATAACTCTAAGTAGCTGGTAGGTAGAGTAAACAGGGAAATTGTAAGACACCAGAAGATAAACTTTTAAATTATCCTGTTTAACTGAGAGGCAGCTTGCAGATAGGTCCAGAGAACAGGAATCAGCACACTGTTGCAGTATAACTCTAAGTAGCTGGTAGGTAGAGTAAACAGGGAACTTGTAAGACACCAGAAGATAAACTTTTAAATTCTCCTGTTTAACTGAGAGGCAGCTTGCAGATAGTTCCAGAGAACAGGAATCAGCACACTGTTGCAGTATAACTCTAAGTAGCTGGTAGGTAGAGTAAACAGGGTGCTTGTAAGACACCAAAAGATAAACTTTTAAGTTATTCTGTTTAACTGAGAGGCAGCTTGCAGATAGGTCCAGAGAACAGGAATAAGCACACTGTTGCAGTATAACTCTAAGTAGCTGGTAGGTAGAGTAAACAGGGAGCTTGTAAGACACCAGAAGAATCAACGAATGCTTAAAATAGCGAATGCTGATTTATTGACCCTTTAAACGTGAAAGCTTGAAATCCCGAAGACACAGAGCAGTGATTTTTTTTTCCCACAGGGGGAAAAAAAAAACCTTTAAAACACTAAATAAAGTGGGGGGCTTCACCCACCTCACCCCTCGATGTAGGGGGCTGTGCCCCCACACTTCCCTACTTAAATATATCAACTCTGAGATCGTATCGCAGTGGAAGAAATGGCAAAGTCCAGAAAATGTCCCAGCGATTTTTCCCTGGGAAGAAAATCACTGTTCCTTGTCTTCGAGATTTCAAGCTTTTGCTTTTAAAGGGTCAATAAATCAGCATTCATTATTTTAAGTGTTTGCTGATTTAATATAGACCCATAGAAAAGTGTCCATATTTATAGTTAAAGCCATGTTCAGTAAATGGCTCAACTGTAATAACAACTATTGGATCAAAAGAGTTAATATTTCCTGGGCTCCTTTTGAATCTTTGTTGAAATACATTTGCACTGAGTATAAAGGTAGGTAATGCACCTCAAACTCTGAGGAAATTATTGGGTTTACTGAGTTTGTTACTATGCTTACAAAATCACTTTTTAAAATTACCTTTAGTTCTGAGTAGTTCATATATTTTTGCATCCATTTTTAATGTTTTTAATTTTATATAACAGGTAGTTATGGGCCAGCTATCTTTTATCACTAACAGCAAAGCCAGAACTATTAACTTTTTCCTTCTAGTGGAAGTCCATGTGTTTGTCCTGCACTCCAGCATCATCAATGGTTATATCCTGAGCTGTTTGAGAAACTTAGTCTATGTCCCACAGTTCAAAGAAATGTCCCAGTATGTAGAACAATAAGTGTGACTAAAGAAGTACAAATGGCAAATAATTCATCACATAATAGTCTTTTCAGTTGTAGCAATCATTCTAGGCCATAAAATTGATTTTATAAATCAAAATAAACATTACATATTAACATTTTAAGGTTTTAAAATGACTTACCATATTTCTGTAACTATTCAAGCTGTACACATACTGAAGAATGGCTGTAAAGTAAAGGGAATACATACTAATAAGGACATTGCTTTAAGTAACACACACATCACAGAGAATGGTAAAATTTTTTTCTATCAGAAAACCTTCAGTCTACAAAAAGGCAGCATGTTTCCAAAGAAAAAAATAGAAAAAAAGAGGCATGGGGCAAGTAAAAAGGAAGAAATCAAAACTGAATGTGGAAGAACTGAAGATCACTACAAGAGAAAAGATGAGAAAGATAGACATTGACAAAAAGGCCCAAGCTGTGTACGTAGTAAACCAGCTGGATGAAAATTGTATGCTTGCAAATGTAAAATGCAAAGAAAACAGTGAGATTGATAATACTAATGGTGATTAAGAGCATTCCTTTGTAACAATTGATAGAACAGATATTATTGAATTTGAAGTTGAAGATTCTTCAGATCTGGCAGAAAAGATATTCTTGTAATTGGAGATCCAATTATTAGAGGAGATGATACTTACATTTGCAGAGAAGATAATGAACATCAAGTCATGTTATGCTTGCCAGGAACAAAAATAGAGGATGTGAGACAAGCCTTAGAATGCCTTAATGAAAGGAAGTATGGATATGTTTTTATTCATGTCGGTATGAATGATCTCATCTACAAGGATTCTTTGACTGTTAGTAGGGAACTTACAGCCCTCTTACATACTGTAGCTTGTACTAGTGCTAGGACATATTTTTCACAAATCACATATAGAAAGGAGAGTCAGGTCACTGTGAATGAAAAGATTTTTTGGGTAAATCCCTACATGAAAAAAGTCTGGTTTTAAAAAATGGAAATGTGTAGAGCATCCTAGCCTAATTTTGGGCACACGTGTTCAGACAGGATGGCGTACATTTGTTGAGATCTTGGAAGAGAATTTTTGCAGCAGATATTTTGCAATATTTGACAAACACAAGTAAGGATTTTTGCTAGGATGAAAATTTAACAGTTCACAGATAGCAACATTTAATTCATCTCTGATGGTTATTAATGCTGGGAGCATTAATAATAAAGTTTTATTATTGGAAAAGTTGCTACATTCCCACAAGGTTGAGGTTGTTATTGTTTGTGAAACATGGTTAAAGAACAATGACTGGAAACCAGTTCTGTCAAGGTATAAATGTTTTTACTGTAACATTCTATCAAAAAATCAGGTGGAGTGTGGAGGAGCCAATATGCCCAAATGAAGACAGTAAAAATACAGAGCTCTGCATAATTATTCTCAGCCACAGGAAAATATTTAAATTTATGCAATGATTCTTCATCAGATATATTATTAATAGTCTAGTCTTCCTTTATTCCAACTTTGGCAGAAAAATCCAATAATGTTCCTGTCAAATTTACCAGAAGACTGCTTCACTAAGAAAAATGAACAGCTCAAAGCATTCACATGCTGATTCATCCCTGAGGAAAGATCTACATTTAATAACATCCACTCTCCAACAATTGTCTCTTAAAATGGATGGATTTCAAGAAAACCTGGAAACTCTAGGGGAGAATTGCCTTAAACATACTGATGTCTTTAAGGACATACGTCAGCAACCTCAAATCAAAATATCTGACATAGGAAACTCATTAAATGACATAGATGCAAGACTGAAGGAATAGGAATCCCAGACTGAATTTCTCCTCAAACAGAATACTTGGTTCCTCAACAAAATAAATGATCTGGAGAATCATGAAAGAAGACGTAATATCAGAAATGTTGGACTACTGGAGAAAACTGAAGGCGAGGACATATTTACTTTTCTTAAATCTTGGATTCCTGAGTTTTTGGGCTTACAGGAAGGCTTTTCCTATGACATTGAAAGGGCTCATCGAGCTATTGGTAAGCCAGCAGCTTTAACACCGACATCCTCACCAAGATCTATAATAATACGATTCCTGTCGTATATAGACAAAGAACTTGTTCTTAAAACTGCCTGGAGAAAAGCTCCTCTGGAGTTTAAACAACATCCAATCAGATTTGATAATGATTATTCATCTAAGGTCATGGACATGAGGAAAAATACTGGCTCTTTGTTAAATTTCTTAAACAAAACAACATCAAAGCACAAATCATTTTTCCAGCTACAGTAAAAATCCACTTGTCTAATGAAACAAGAACTTTTAATAATCTAGAGGAAGCATTTTCCTTTTAAAACAACAACATCATTTCTATCAAACATGATATAGACTGGTCATCCTCCTCTCTATAAAGATCCTTGGAAAATAATTCCTGTACTGATCTAAAAAAGAAGAAACAAAAGACTGATCCTACAACTGTGAATACTACCAAATCCCTCAAAGTATCAACTTCCAAATTACTTTCATTTAATTAATTATTTAAGGATTTATTTACAACAAATATTCAGCTGTTATGCCACTTATTAAACATTAACTAATCTTAGAGATTTTGTGCTTACATGTATACATTTTTTTGTGGAAAACTCAAAGATTTGTTCATTACAATCTAATGACAGTTAACTGTTCAACATGTGGTCACTTTTACCAGGTAAATACTTTGGTTCTTGTCATTTCAGTTATTAAGTTGGCAAGGATTGCTTATCTTAATTGATGGTAGCAGTTGTTTTATATTTACACAGTCATTTATGTTGGGATTTATGTCTGGGGCCATCTTCTTTCCTGGTGGATGATATATAGAAGGTGTCTTAACAATTGTTTCATGGTTTGATTTTTGAAATATTAGATGTTGTAGTGTGTATTATATAAAGGTTGTTTTTTGAGTTTTGGTTGGTCATTTGGAGTACAGGTTATTTGGGAGGCAGGGATTGACAGTTGTGGCTATTGCACATTAAATCACTTATGCTAGTTAACTGTTTTTTTTTTTTTTTTTTGGTAGTAAAAGGTAGTTTGCCCTGAAATTGAGTATAAGTAGTGTCTTAGAATATAGAAGTAAAGCTTTTTACTAACCCCAAGGTCCCTCATCAGCTAACACAGTGATTGTCATACATTAACCCTCAATTACAGAGTTATTGCCTTTCCTTTCTTTGTGGAAGTTAGGGAAGTTGTAGGATCTGATAATGTGATGCTCTCTTATGCTGAATTGTCTGTAACTGTTTCTTTCCCCTATGAAACAAAATATATATAAAGAGAGGGGTGAACAGAGGAAAGTGTATTCAGTGACTGAATCAGTGCATTAACAAGGTTTATATAAAGTCTATATTAAGAGTGACTGTAATTTCTGATTAAAGACATGTTTAAAAATGCATTTGTTTTGTTCTTAGGAGATTTATACCAAATAAGTGTAGCATATCTAATGTAACCATATACACAGCCAGACAAATATTATATTTAGACTTTATATCATGTTGTACAGTAACTTGTGACAACAGTATCCTACATGTACTGACAGAAACAATTTGCAGCTCAGCTTTTTAAACAAGAAATTTTGTAATGAAGACACAAAGGCTACTGGGGGATCTGGATGGCAAACTGTAAAATCTAAACAGACTTACAGATGTGATATTTTTTGAACTTCATGTGTCTTGCCTAATTCTATACGGAATAATACATTAGATAAATATTTCCTGAATAAAGTTTTTTAAATAATGAGCAGTTTTTCAGTTACAGTTTGATCTCTTCACATCCTATCAGCAACATACTTTCTTTGTCATTATGAATACAGCTTGAATAACAATGGATATTTCTTGGGAATCAGTAGTCAGAGGTTAATTATGAGAACAGTTGTGTTATACACTAGGTGAGCTTTGGAATGAAACTTCTGGGAAACTTGACTGCAATGTATTTTTGGAATTATCAATATAAGTATGAAAAATTCATTCTGAACACATGCAAAAGATGTTGGAATATGGCTATAAAAACATCTATTGGCATTATTAGGTTATATGAGTAGATATGCCTTTACTAGCCTAATTAGAATGGGTCAAGTGACTATAGCTAATTTATAAGCTTATTTATTCATTTTACAATAACCTTCTGACAGCCATACATAGAACCTGTTCAGGCTTGTGGGTTTGCAAGTATTCAGATACACTGTGACTTCAGTCTGAGCCTTATTCTGATTATCTACTTCATGAATGACAGTTCTAGGGCATATCACACCAAATAATCAACATATTTCTGGATTTATTACTGGATGAAAAACTGGTCAATTGTTGCATATATGTGTATTAGTTTATGACAAAATTCTAATATAGTCACATCGTCTGATTCATTTTTATATCCTTTGCATTTAGAAAGAAATCAGACTCTTAAGTCATATAATATAGTATATTAAGCTCACCTGGATTTACATAAAATTTTACTCAGGGGATAGAATAGATTTTGATGTTTCATTATCTTACTGGTAGATGAAAATAGTAATATAATTTTCTATTCATATCAGGATGGTTAGTAGTATTTTTGTGAATGATGTTGCTGATACTGTTGTTATCACATATCATGATTTATGTATCATAATCTTCAGCTGCAAATCTAAATTGTTTCAAAGTGAGATGCGTTTTGAAAGAAAAAAAGGGGGAAAGGAATAAATTGGACCTCATATATAATAACACAGCCAACTGGGCATTAGAGAACTAGGCATAGCTCCTCGTGGTCCCCTGCAGAGTTCCTAAGCCAGCAGAGAGCAGAAAAAGCAACTTTCTTGATCATAAGTATTTTTTAAACTTTTTAGTTTGCATTTTTCGATCTTTTGAGCTTTTCGACTACTGTTTGTGCCTATATTACTGTTTTATTACCTTATTTTCCTGTTTTTGTGAGCTTATATTGTTGATTGCACTTGTGGGCTAAAGTATTGCTTAAAAGTAACAAACAGGCTAATACACTCAAGTGTACCAGCCTTTGATAGCAATTTAGTCGAAAACAAAGCATTTACTGCATTTTTTCTGTCTGTTTGCAAAAAACAAAAAAACCATACAAATATTTCTCCTTTCCTAAACTTTCCTAGCTAGTTGTTCCAGTGATCAGATTTTGCTGATCCCTGGGCTTTGTATTTGGTTTCTGTGTTCCTCCATTTTCTTGTGTGGCCAGAGGTAGTTTCTTTACTCACCAGTGGGAGTGGGGAGTACTGAGCTGCTTGTTTGTCCTCAGAGGAGTGGTTAGAAGCAGCAACTAGTAATTTGTCGGACATTTTGGGTCATTTCCTGTTTTTTCCAGCCCCCTGCTATAAAGCACGCTTTGGCAGGCTTTTCTGGCATTAGAGAACTAGGCATAGCTCCTCGTGGTCCCCTGCAGAGTTCCTAAGCCAGCAGAGAGCAGAAAAAGCAACTTTCTTGATCATAAGTATTTTTTAAACTTTTTAGTTTGCATTTTTCGATCTTTTGAGCTTTTCGACTACTGTTTGTGCCTATATTACTGTTTTATTACCTTATTTTCCTGTTTTTGTGAGCTTATATTGTTGATTGCACTTGTGGGCTAAAGTATTGCTTAAAAGTAACAAACAGGCTAATACACTCAAGTGTACCAGCCTTTGACAGCAATTTAGTCGAAAACAAAGCATTTACTGCATTTTTTTCTGTCTGTTTGCAAAAAAAAAACAAAAAAAACCCCCAAAAAATATTTCTCCTTTCCTAAACTTTCCTAGCTAGTTGTTCCAGTGATCAGATTTTGCTGATCCCTGGGCTTTGTATTTGGTTTCTGTGTTCCTCCATTTTCTTGTGTGGCCAGAGGTAGTTTCTTTACTCACCAGTGGGAGTGGGGAGTACTGAGCTGCTTGTTTGTCCTCAGAGGAGTGGTTAGAAGCAGCAACTAGTAATTTGTCGGCCATTTTGGGTCATTTCCTGTTTTTTCCAGCCCCCTGCTATAAAGCATGCTTTGGCAGGCTTTTCTGGCATTAGAGAACTAGGCATAGCTCCTCGTGGTCCCCTGCAGAGTTCCTAAGCCAGCAGAGAGCAGAAAAAGCAACTTTCTTGATCATAAGTATTTTTTAAACTTTTTAGTTTGCATTTTTCGATCTTTTGAGCTTTTCGACTACTGTTTGTGCCTATATTACTGTTTTATTACCTTATTTTCCTGTTTTTGTGAGCTTATATTGTTGATTGCACTTGTGGGCTAAAGTATTGCTTAAAAGTAACAAACAGGCTAATACACTCAAGTGTACCAGCCTTTGATAGCAATTTAGTCGAAAACAAAGCATTTACTGCATTTTTTCTGTCTGTTTGCAAAAAAACAAAAAAAAACAAAAAAATATTTCTCCTTTCCTAAACTTTCCTAGCTAGTTGTTCCAGTGATCAGATTTTGCTGATCCCTGGGCTTTGTATTTGGTTTCTGTGTTCCTCCATTTTCTTGTGTGGCCAGAGGTAGTTTCTTTACTCACCAGTGGGAGTGGGGAGTACTGAGCTGCTTGTTTGTCCTCAGAGGAGTGGTTAGAAGCAGCAACTAGTAATTTGTCAGCCATTTTGGGTCATTTCCTGTTTTTTTCCAGCCCCCTGCTATAAAGCATGCTTTGGCAGGCTTTTCTGGCATTAGAGAACTAGGCATAGCTCCTCGTGGTCCCCTGCAGAGTTCCTAAGCCAGCAGAGAGCAGAAAAGCAACTTTCTTGATCATAAGTATTTTTTAAACTTTTTAGTTTGCATTTTTCGATCTTTTGAGCTTTTCGACTACTGTTTGTGCCTATATTACTGTTTTATTACCTTATTTTCCTGTTTTTGTGAGCTTATATTGTTGATTGCACTTGTGGGCTAAAGTATTGCTTAAAAGTAACAAACAGGCTAATACACTCAAGTGTACCAGCCTTTGACAGCAATTTAGTCGAAAACAAAGCATTTACTGCATTTTTTCTGTCTGTTTGCAAAAAAAAAAATATTTCTCCTTTCCTAAACTTTCCTAGCTAGTTGTTCCAGTGATCAGATTTTGCTGATCCCTGGGCTTTGTATTTGGTTTCTGTGTTCCTCCATTTTCTTGTGTGGCCAGAGGTAGTTTCTTTACTCACCAGTGGGAGTGGGGAGTACTGAGCTGCTTGTTTGTCCTCAGAGGAGTGGTTAGAAGCAGCAACTAGTAATTTGTCGGACATTTTGGGTCATTTCCTGTTTTTCCAGCCCCTGCTATAAAGCACGCTTTGGCAGGCTTTTCTGGCATTAGAGAACTAGGCATAGCTCCTCGTGGTCCCCTGCAGAGTTCCTAAGCCAGCAGAGAGCAAAAAAAGCAACTTTCTTGATCATAAGTATTTTTAAACTTTTTAGTTTGCATTTTTCGATCTTTTGAGCTTTTCGACTACTGTTTGTGCCTATATTACTGTTTTATTACCTTATTTTCCTGTTTTTGTGAGCTTATATTGTTGATTGCACTTGTGGGCTAAAGTATTGCTTAAAAGTAACAAACAGGCTAATACACTCAAGTGTACCAGCCTTTGACAGCAATTTAGTCAAAAACAAAGCATTTACTGCATTTTTTTCTGTCTATTTGCAAAAAAAAAACAAAAAAAAAAAAACAAAAAAATATTTCTCCTTTCCTAAACTTTCCTAAGTAGTTGTTCCAGTGATCAGATTTTGCTGATCCCTGGGCTTTGTATTTGGTTTCTGTGTTCCTCCATTTTCTTGTGTGGCCAGAGGTAGTTTATTTACTCACCAGTGGGAGTGGGGAGTACTGAGCTGCTTGTTTGTCCTCAGAGGAGTGGTTAGAAGCAGCAACTAGTAATTTGTCGGCCATTTTGGGTCATTTCCTGTTTTTTCCAGCCCCCTGCTATAAAGCACGCTTTGGCAGGCTTTTCTGGCATTAGAGAACTAGGCATAGCTCCTCGTGGTCCCCTGCAGAGTTCCTAAGCCAGCAGAGAGCAGAAAAAGCAACTTTCTTGATCATAAGTATTTTTAAACTTTTTAGTTTGCATTTTTCGATCTTTTGAGCTTTTCGACTACTGTTTGTGCCTATATTACTGTTTTATTACCTTATTTTCCTGTTTTTGTGAGCTTATATTGTTGATTGCACTTGTGGGCTAAAGTATTGCTTAAAAGTAACAAACAGGCTAATACACTCAAGTGTACCAGCCTTTGATAGCAATTTAGTCGAAAACAAAGCATTTACTGCATTTTTTCTGTCTGTTTGCAAAAAAAAAAAAACAAAAAATATTTCTCCTTTCCTAAACTTTCCTAGTTAGTTGTTCCAGTGATCAGATTTTGCTGATCCCTGGGCTTTGTATTTGGTTTCTGTGTTCCTCCATTTTCTTGTGTGGCCAGAGGTAGTTTCTTTACTCACCAGTGGGAGTGGGGAGTACTGAGCTGCTTGTTTGTCCTCAGAGGAGTGGTTAGAAGCAGCAACTAGTAATTTGTCAGCCATTTTGGGTCATTTCCTGTTTTTTCCAGCCCCCTGCTATAAAGCACGCTTTGGCAGGCTTTTCTGGCATTAGAGAACTAGGCATAGCTCCTCGTGGTCCCCTGCAGAGTTCTTAAGCCAGCAGAGAGCAGAAAAAGCAACTTTCTTGATCATAAGTATTTTTTAAACTTTTAGTTTGCATTTTTCGATCTTTTGAGCTTTTTGACTACTGTTTATGCCTATATTACTGTTTTATTACCTTATTTTCCTGTTTTTGTGAGCTTATATTGTTGATTGCACTTGTGGGCTAAAGTATTGCTTAGTAACAAACAGGCTAATACACTCAAGTGTACCAGCCTTTGACAGCAATTTAGTCAAAACAAAGCATTTACTGCATTTTTTCTGTCTGTTTGCAAAAACAAAAAAAACAAAAATATTTCTCCTTTCCTAAACTTTCCTAGTTAGTTGTTCCAGTGATCAGATTTTGCTGATCCCTGGGCTTTGTATTTGGTTTCTGTGTTCCTCCATTTTCTTGTGTGGCCAGAGGTAGTTTCTTTACTCACCAGTGGGAGTGGGGAGTACTGAGCTGCTTGTTTGTCCTCAGAGGAGTGGTTAGAAGCAGCAACTAGTAATTGTCAGCCATTTTGGGTCATTTCCTGTTTTTCCAGCCCCTGCTATAAAGCACGCTTTGGCAGGCTTTTCTGGCATTAGAGAACTAGGCATAGCTCCTCGTGGTCCCCTGCAGAGTTCCTAAGCCAGCAGAGAGCAGAAAAGCACCTTTCTTGATCATAAGTATTTTTAAACTTTGTAGTTTCCATTTTTCGATCTTTTGAGCTTTTGGACTACTGTTTGTGCCTATATTACTGTTTTATTACCTTATTTTCCTGTTTTTGTGAGCTTATATTGTTGATTGCACTTGTGTGCTAAAGTATTGCTTAGTAACAAACAGGCTAATACACTCAAGTGTACCAGCCTTTGAAAGCAATTTGGTCAAAAACAAAGCATTTACTGCATTTTTTCTGTCTGTTTGCAAAAAAACAAAAAACAAAAAATATTTCTCCTTTCCTAAACTTTCCTAGTTAGTTGTTCCAGTGATCAGATTTTGCTGATCCCTGGGCTTTGTATTTGGTTTCTGTGTTCCTCCATTTTCTTGTGTGGCCAGAGGTAGTTTCTTTACTCACCAGTGGGAGTGGGGAGTACTGAGCTGCTTGTTTGTCCTCAGAGGAGTGGTTAGAAGCAGCAACTAGTAATTCGTCGGCCATTTTGGGTCATTTCCTGTTTTTTCCAGCCCCTGCTATAAAGCACGCTTTGGCAGGCTTTTCTGGCATTAGAGAACTAGGCATAGCTCCTCGTGGTCCCCTGCAGAGTTCCTAAGCCAGCAGAGAGCAGAAAAGCAACTTTCTTGATCATAAGTATATTTAAACTTTTTAGTTTGCATTTTTCGATCTTTTGAGCTTTTCGACTACTGTTTGTGCCTATATTACTGTTTTATTACCTTATTTTCCTGTTTTTGTGAGCTTATATTGTTGATTGCACTTGTGGGCTAAAGTATTGCTTAGTAACAAACAGGCTAATACACTCAAGTGTACCAGCCTTTGATAGCAATTTAGTCGAAAACAAAGCATTTACTGCATTTTTTCTGTCTGTTTGCAAAAAAACAAAAAAAAAAAATATTTCTCCTTTCCTAGCTAGTTGTTCCAGTGATCAGATTTTGCTGATCCCTGGGCTTTGTATTTGGTTTCTGTGTTCCTCCATTTTCTTGTGTGGCCAGAGGTAGTTTCTTTACTCACCAGTGGGAGTGGGGAGTACTGAGCTGCTTGTTTGTCCTCAGAGGAGTGGTTAGAAGCAGCAACTAGTAATTCGTCAGCCATTTTGGGTCATTTCCTGTTTTTTCCAGCCCCCTGCTATAAAGCACGCGTTAGCGCACTTTAGCGCGGAGCTGCTACCGTTGCACACTAGGGCAGCGCCGGTTAATCAGATTTAAACTATTAGGGCTACCTAAAGTCCACTCTTCAAATTTTCCCTTAAAACTACCTTCCTCAAAGTATACTACTGTTCTATTTAGTGTATCCTACAACTATAAATTATCTCTACTTGACTCCCAAGTAGACTATTCTCTATCTGTATAGCGAAGCACTTGCTCCTACAGTACTTATCACCTCGATACAGCACTCTTGTTATAGAAAGTACCCCAAAAAAGCAAACCCCATTTCTCGGTCACCCACATCCCCCAGAACCTTTTCTTAAGTTTTTCTGTCTATTCCTTCTAGCATGTCGAGGATCAGTTGCTAATGTCCTCTCCTGCTCAGCTGGTGAACCTGGAATATTGAGGCAATGTTACAATTGCCTCATGTACACAGACAACCCTCTCCTCCTCCCACAAAACACAAATACATGCGAGAGATGCAACTATACGGCCAAACTGGAGGCTGAGCTCTCTCAACATAGGACTGGCATGACCAGACAGGAGGAGAAGGTAACCACACACACTATAGACCCAGTCTCACATAATACCATCACAACCTCAAATCATACACATAAACACACAAAGACATACTGGAGGCTCTGATCAAAATCTACCAAAACAGCAGAGGCCACCAAAGCAGACACCCAAACAACTACCACCTCAGAACACAACACCTGCAACACATAGACCACGCAGTCAAAGTGTCAAGCAGTCACAGCCCTTAAGGCCAAACACAATGCCAGACACTCTAGTCATTGGTGACTCCATAGTCAGACACACTGACGTCCCGCTCACCAGACTGAGTAAGGAGAAGGTCACAGTAAGCTGCCTGTCGGGTGCTAGAATCCGCCACATAATGCATGCACTCAGGTCTCTCAACAGCAGGTACAAGTACGACTCAATCATTGTCCACGCTGGTGTTAACGACCTGAGACGTACCTCCTTGGACTACATGAAAAGAGACATAGAGGAGCTCTCTGATTATGTAGCCCAAGCAGGTATGACCCTGACCTTGAGCAGTATCCTACCTTCACCAAGAATGATGCCACAATACAGAGATAAGATGATCAGCTTTAACAATTGGCTTAAACTCTGGTGTCATTCAAAGGGGATCCAATGTCTGTCTGCCTGGGATGACATGCTGGACAAGCCACGCTGCTTCGCAAGGGACGGCTTGCACTTGTCACCCCTGGGATTCCGGATTTTGGCAAAGGCTCTTGCCACCCCCATAGTGCCTTTTTAGGCAAGGCTCAAATTCTAAACCTACCACCCTAGAACAAAACAAAGAAATAAAACTAAGGGTAATGCTGCTCAATGCCAGAAGTCTCAACCTCAAGATGCACGCACTCGAGGCCCTTCTCAGTATGGAGAACATCGATGTCTGTGCTGTGACAGAAACCTGGTTCAAGGCTCCTGAGAGCACCCCAGCACTATCAGGTTTTACCTCATATCATGCCCGCCCCAAAACCCGGACAATACTAAGAAAGGAGGAGGGTATCCATATTCATCAAGGACACCCACACCTCAAGATTGGTGGCATCGCACGATGCATCGGAAACCATCCAGGTGCAATTAACCATAGGCAAGACTGCTCTGCAATTTGTAGCATGTTACAGGCCACCCTCGCAAACTCAGGAACCTCATATGGCCTTCCTGAAAACACTGGAGGATAAATGTATCTCCGAACACCATCATACTAGGTGACTTCAACTACCCTAATATAGACTGGGAACACTACTCAAGCCCAAACACTCTAGCCCAAAAGTTCCTGGAATTCATAAACTCAAATGCCATGGAACAACTAGTCACCATCCCCACAAGAGGAGAAAACATACTTGATCTCATCATCACGAACATGGTAGCACAATGTTCAACGCCGAAGTATACCCCTCACTGGTGAGATCTGATCACAAACTAATCTCGCTGGAGGTCCTCATCCCGCCCCACCGAAATGAAAAGACCACAGTAAAGAACTTCTCGAAGCCGACTTCACACTTCTAAAGACTAGTGTGGTCTCCTTTAAGGCCCCTGAGCCGGCGGTTAACATTACTCAAACCGCTGAATCACTTACAAATGCCTTCTACCAGCACCTGCAGGGCTGCATGGATCAGGCAATCCCAAGCAAAACAAAGACTCTTTGTACCAAAGGCAAGCATCCAGTCTGGTGGACCCCAGCCATAAACAAACTCTACAACAAAAGGAGAAAGCTACTACAAGATAGAGCAAAATCCTTAAAAGGTAAGACACCGCTGATCACTATAAGTAAAAAGCTAAGAGCTCTCATAAAATCATCCAAAGCTAATTTTGAGAAAAATAGCTAAGGACTCTAAAGACAACCATAAGGCATTCTTTAGCTATGTCAGAAACCTAGGAGGAAACTCCCAGATATGCTCAGAATTAGTTCAAAATGATGTGAAGATTACTGATCCTACAGACATTGCCAACATACTGGCTGAAAGGTTCAGTGCAAACTTCTCCCCTCCCCTAAAGGAGAGATATCTATACCAAATGATTGTAGCCCCCAAACATCTCTAACGCCCAGGTGAGAACTGCTCTCCAAGGCAAAGAACACAGCATCCATGGGACCTGATGGTGTCCCCGGCTGTGTGCTCCATGAACTCAACGAGGAATTAAACCCACAGTTAGGACAGCTGTTTAATCTTAGTCTCACCTCCGGATACGCACTCCAGGAGTGGCGCACAGTGACTGTGGTCCCACTCCACAAAGGCGGTGCCTCCACCGACCCTGGAAATTACCGTCCCATTAGCTTGACAAGCCTTATCTGCAAAGCCATGGAGAGGATCGTAATGGATCTCATAAATAAAGACATAGGGAACTTGCAGACTTTGGATCCAACCCAGTTTGGCTTTGTCAAAGGCAGATCATGCCTTCTAAACTTGGTTGACTTTTTGAAACAGTCACCAAGGCCATTGACGAGGAAAGGCAGTCCATACAGCCTACCTAGACCTGGCGAAGGCTTTTGATACAATACCTCACTCGGGTATCATTGAAAAACTCATCAACTTAAATGTAAACCCATACATTACAAGATGGGTTGCAAACTGGCTGAGTGACAGAACCCACAGGGTCAGAGTTGCTGGCGCCATGTCAGACTCAAAGCCTGTCACAAGTGGTGTCCCACAGGGCTCAGTCCTGGGCCCACTCTTGTTTGGCATCTACTTTTCTGAAGTACAAGCAAACACAGAAGGGTTATGGCTGACAAAGTTTGCAGATGACTGCAAACTGGGCCGTAGTTGAAAACACATCCGACACAGATATCCTTCAGAAGGGTCTCACAGAAACGGATAACTGGTGCCAGAGCCATGGCCTAAAGTTAAATGCCAAGAAATGCATAGTCATACCCTTCGGGAAAAATAAGGTTACCCCTAGCTACCATATAGGTGGCAATCCCTGAACACAGAAGAAGTTATTAGGGACCTGGGAACCCAGGTTGACAGTAGCCTTTCATTCGACACTCATATTGCTAAAGTAGTTAGGAAGACCTTCTACATTGCCCACCTTATCATGAAGGGATTCACATCTAGATCAAGGGAAGTCATAGTCTCCCTATACTCATCACTCATCAGACCAATGATCGAGTACAATGCCCCATCCGGAATGTATCTGACCCGACACTTGCAGCAGCTGGAGAGGCCACAAAAGTTCCTCACCAAAAGGATAAAGGGTCTCAAAAATCTGTCTTATGCTGTCCGACTGAAAGAACTCCAGTTATATTCAGTTGCTTACCGCTTGCTCAGAGGTGACCTATGCCTGACATACAAGGCCATGTCAAACCCAGATTTGATGAACATGCTTCATCTCAAAAATCTAGATCCCTCAGAGCCACAAGGGCGGAGACTTAAACCTCGACATGGTTATTAATAGGACGTGCTGGAGGGATAGATTCATCACCCAAAGACTCCCTATGCTGTGGAACAAAATCCCGGTTTATGTGAGGCAGAGCACCTCGCTGGCCTTGTTCAAGAGGAATCTTGACCAATGGATGGGAGATCACAGATACACCCCAGGGGTTACCTCAGTGTCACTGCTCGACAGAGGCACAGCAAAATAATGGGCATAGTTTCTCCAAACTAAAGGGGTGGCGTAAGCCACAAAACTATGGGCTAGGCTTATAAATGCCCTCGGGCAGATAGCCTAGTATGAACCTATGAACCTATGAACCTATGAAGATTAATGCTGTGTTTTCTAGAGGCACTAATGACATTTATCCTCATGGGAGATATTGAGGTTGTGCTTTCTATTTCATGATTAACATATATGTTCCACAATAAGATGAATTTGTGAATATTAAATATATATTATAGCAAATCATTATATTTGTGCAAGTTATAGTAAAGAGAGAGAAGTTGTTTTATTTACTCTGTATTATCAAACAGAAATCTAAAAGTTTATTTCATGATTATAATAAATTATCTCAAACATATATTATAGAAACCCCAACACTTACCTACTTGAAAATGTGATGGGATGTGATATGATACTAGGAAGTGTGGTGTAGCTCTGAATTTGATTTTATTACTGTTTCCTTAATTTCATTTTAAAATATACAAATTATTCATTTAAAATACTAGTCCTATATCCTCATCAGTTTATTTAACCTTTGACATCTTATTTCATTAGTATGTAAAGTCTTTTTGATAATTCACATTGTGAATTAAATCACTTTATAAATTAAATTCTGTTACACATTGAGAGAAAGGACAGTTGAAATGTTATACCTGTTTGAAGTCAATGCACATTTCTCTTAGTATATGTTAGCATTTTTCAGATATGATAATTATTCTGACAAATGTATTTATAACATAAAGAAATAGTTGAATACTCAAGTACTAATATTAATATTTCACTTATGCAACTCTATTTAGTGGTTGCTTAAAGTTTCTTTTTTTTTAACTTACAGAGACACGGTTCCTTTACATAGTTTAGGTCACATTAGCTAATTAATTGCCTAATTACTTTCCTAAAAAATGATACTAGCAGTATAGCTTGTTAGTATTTAATTTTAAATTATATAGTCTTCTTTATTTATTTTGAATTCTGTAGTGCTCTATTTGGCATAGTCTGTAAGTTATGAAGGGTAGTCTAATAGATGCCAGTATATCTATTAGACTAGGAATTTTGATAATTCCATGCAAAATGTTTAAAATTTATACCAACAATGTTAAATTATTTCAGATATTTGTTGTTTCACATTTTTAGGTCTGAATCAGTAATTTTAAATCTTTTAATAACATGTTATTTACATCAACTAAAATATAAATAGTTACATATTATTTTTAGAGAGGAAAGAATGGAATCCAGCAACTAAAATTAATTTCAGACTTACTTCCCTTGACAAATGGACTTAACACTATTATCCTTAAATACTAATGGGTTAAATAATCCAGGGAAAAGGTGTAACTTGTTGAGATATTTGCTTAAAAATAAAGCACAAGTGTTTTTTTTACAAGAAACACACTTTAAAATAGCTGAAAAAGACATTTGGAATACTAGTAAATATGTAACACTAGCTCACTCCTCAAATAATACCAACAGAAGGAGGGCTATGATTCTATGGAAGGAAAATATTATTAAACCTCAGACACTATAGAAATATGAAGATCAGGATGGGGATCTAACACTTGTTATCTTAAAGTTTAATAATATGATTTGGACTCTAGTTAATGTTTACTGGTTTCCAGGTATGGGGACAAATATTGCCAAAAACATCTAGACTTCATTGAAAATGCTTAAAAATATAATCTAATATTGAGAAGAAACTTCAACTGCATCCCGGACAAGTCAGAGACTACAAAGAAAAATAATACTAAGTCTTACTCCAATAGCAAAAATTCTTAAAAAATGGTTTGACTCCCTTAATTTAATTGATACATTTAAGGTGAAAAACTATAAAACTTTACATTTTTCTCACCAAGATCATATATTTGGTACTCAAACAAGAATAGATAAAAAATTAATATCCCATGATCTTTACTCTAAAATGTCTCATTTCTCCATACTCCCCTGTCCTATGTCAGACCATGACTCACTTATTTTTACATTTCAAATGGATTTCAAAAGACTCTCCTTCACTACCAGAATCCCAGCTTATATAATCAAAATCAATGCATTCAGCCATGGTTAATTTCTGAATTACAATTTTACTTAAAACAAACTTTAAATCAGATGTAAAAAATTGTTATGATTTGGGATGCATTAAAAGCTTCCATCTATGGTAAGATTCTTACTTGGTTTAAAAATAAACTTAATGAATGGAATTTAGAATTACAAGATATCCAGTTGCAACTTTTATTAGTTAAATCTAATCTCTCTAAAAATAAGACTGAGAATAAGAAGAAAATTGAAGAATTAAATAAGAGATTTCTTGATATCCTATCTCATAAATCAAATATTACATTAGAGAGATTAAAAGTGAATTCTTATTCTTTATCACCAAAACATATGCATAACCTATCAATAAGAGCTAAGATGCATTCCAGATCTGACAATATTAAGTTACTACATGAAGGTAAAAAAACAGAAAGTTTCTGAGACTGGAGATATACTTGATGCTTTTAAACACCATTACACAGATCAAAATAAATGTGTTAATGTGGATGACTACTACTCAAGATTAAGATTAGTTTTTCCTGATATTAAGAAAATATCAGGGGAATTAAAAACAAATTTTCAATCACAAATTTCATATAAAGAAATTATTGAGAAAATTAAAAATTTTAAACTAAACAAAGCTCAAGGAAGGGAAGGTTTAATTATAGAAATGTATAAACTTTTTCCTTCGTCCATCACATCTTTTTTTCATAAACTTTTAGTAGAAATTCATACACAAGGAAAGATTCCTCCTTCCTGGAGATATTTGTTAATTACTCCCATTCTAAAGAAGAACAATGATCCTCAACTATCTACTTTGTACAGACCTGTTTCTCTTCTAAATAATGATTATAAAATTTTTGATGTCCATATTTGCTGACAGAATAAAATTGCCATTGACCTACATATTAAAGGCAATCAAACAGGTTTTATGTATAACAGACATACACGTGATAATAACAAAAAAAGCACAGCTCTGAAACAGGTCTTTCGTTTAATAACAGGACTTTAAGAGCTTTTCGTTTGCACCAAAGCAAACTTCTTCAGAAGTGAAAAATTAGTTACACACATCATATTTAAAACCAAAGTGGAAGTGACGTTTTAAACAACACCTTTTAGGCAACATTATAGCTTAAAGCTATACACAAATACTAAGCATCAAAAACAGTAAGACTGTAACTTCCAAAACTGATAATGGAATAATTAAACTGATATAATTATATATAAATATAAATATAAATATAAATATATATATATATATATATATATATATATATATATATATATATATATATATATATATAAAAACAATGATTTGTAATGTATACTAAAAAATTATACTATATTATATTACCTAAATATCAATGACAATTAAAAAACTCAAAATTCTACACATAATATGAATGTTCAGTATGAATAAAATACCACGAGAAAAATCATTTGTATGCTCAAACCAAATAATTACCAAAAGAACACCATGCTTTACATAAAATAAAGGTGTGCATATTAATGTACACACTTGTACAACTTCACTTGTTTTTTTTAAAAAACATTGCATGTTTTAAAACATTTTGAAACGTTCAAAACACCTGGAAATAAGGCTAAGTATTGAGTTAACTATATTTAAAATAACTATGTAGCACAAATGCCACTTTTCTATCATCTACTTAAATTTTTACATTTCAATATACAACTAATGGAACACATGTTGTTAAGCCCTGGAAATTTGTAGGCATTCAATTATATCTGCCATCCAAGTTCAAGTTCTTCTAAATGAAGGGGGATTGGACCACCCCTTAAGGGTTGAAATACCTGATCGATTGTCATATATGTGAATCCATGCCCATGACATAAATAAACATGTTTTGCCAATGCATTTTCCAGTTTCTTTTTGGAAATTGCATATTGATGTTCATACACTCTGTCATGGAGCCTGCACTCCATATTCCCAATATAATATGCTGGGCAAAATTTACATCTATCTAGATACACCACATTCTTAGACTGGCAATTGAATCTAGAATTAATCTTATACTGAACTTGATCTATTGTAAATAAATTGGTGACATCTATATGCCTACAAATACTACAGGATTCACATTTAAACATTCCTGTAACTCTTTGGGTGTCATGACCATGTGTTTCCAATAAATGTTTGAGGTTCCTCCCTTTCCTGAATGTTATATTGGGAGCATTACCTATTTTCTCTAACAGCAGTGGGGTAACTCTAAATAGATTCCAATTATTTTTTAAAATATCAATCAACAAGTGACTGTCACAGCTGAAGGTTGTAATAAAATTCAGACATGGATCACTGTTGTTAGTAATTGAACTACCACCATTAAATTGGATTGGGGTACCATCCTGATGTGGGGAATTCAAAATAGAAGATGTATTCAATCCATGGAACTTGGCATTTAAAATAGGGGTATAAACCCTGTCAAGTCTCTTGAGACTAAATTCTTCTATAAGGCTGTCTAATAAGTACTCAGGATAGCCATGACCCAAAAACATAGATTTAAGGAACTGGCACTCAACCAAGAAATTGCTCTGTTGTGTATTGATACGTGCAGCCTTACCAATTGGCCCTTCATAACAGAGCATTTCTGGTGGGAAGGATGACAGCTCAAAAAGTGTAGAAAATCATTGGAGTAAGTAGCCTTCCTATGAATACTAGCCTCGAAGCAACCCTGAGTTCTATTTTTCACCAACCAAACATCTAAATATGCTATTATTTCTGTGTTGAAAACTGAAGTAAATTGAAGAAAATCAGTGGTTTGGTTAAGGTACTCAACTAGTTCTATACTTGCCTGGGAAGGACCTCTGAACAGGATGAAAATGTCATCCAGGAAACGGGTGTAATGAACAATGTTACTTGATATATCAACCTTTTTAAAAATGAACTCAGTCTTCCAGTATGCAATGATGAGGTTAGCAAAGCTACCCCCACACAGTGAACCCCTAGCAACCCCAATCATTTGTAAATAAAATTCCTATCCAAACATAAAGAAATTTTTGGTCAGAACCAAATCAAGTAGTTTTTTTTAAAAAAACAAGTGAAGTTGTACAAGTGTGTACATTAATATGCATACCTTTATTTTATATAAAGCATGGTGTTCTTTTGGTAATTATTTGGTTTGAGCATACAAATGATTTTTCTCATGGTATTTTATTCATACTGAGCATTCATATTATGTGTACAATTTTGAGTTTTTTAATTGTCATTGATCGTTAGTTAATAGAATATAGCATAATTTGTTAGTATAAATTACAAATCATTGGTATATATATATATATATATATATATATATATATATATATATATAGCGACCCACAAGTAGCGAGGTATATGCTCAATGAATGGAATTGAAGAAACCAATAGCTAACAGGAAACAATTCAGTTTTCCAACGGCAGCTAATATAGCCTGCTACAACTCTGTTACTCAATGTAGCGTGTGTCCCGATGTTAATAAACAGTCACGTACTGTCCATGTAATGTAGATAACACATAATCCACATCTGCCCCCTGACTTGGAACTTTTTCTGAATGCAGTCGAGAAGGATTTATATTCTTCTTCTTCTGTGACCAACTTAGACTTGACTGATAATTTAACCAGATCTGAGTTTCATGCCTTAGCAGCTTTGAAGGCTAATGATACTATTGTTTTATTTGGACTCTATGATGGACATGCTTTCAACTGATGCATATGTACCTGTTGCTTTGAAAGATGTTGAAAGTTGTTATAGCTCTATTTTTAATATGTTGACAGAATGTAAATTGTTAGGTCTATTGACTAATGAGCTGTTTGAATATCTTGTGGTACCATTTCCAGTTATACCATGTATCAATGGGCTACCAAAGATACATAAACATGAGACTTCACCTCCACCTCTCCATTTATCTGGACTATCACCTAAAGAGAGTTTTAACACGCTTTGAATATGTTCTAAAGGATACCAGTCAATTCCTGGGTGATTTATACCAGTGTACTAGTTGTCTTGGTAACCTGTTCTCTGTTTACATGTATCCCTAATCAGCGTGGCATTGAATTGGTTAAATCATTATTACTTGAAACCCTTACTCCCACGGAAACTGACCTGATTTGTTTACTACTTGAGACTGTTTTAGAACACAACTATTTTGTTTTTCTTGACAGGTACTTCAATGGGCACCAGCTGTGCCAACTCCTATGCCAATTTGGTTATGGTGGCCTGGGAGAGAGAGGTCATGTTAACATGTACCAACATTTCTTCATCATGTGAATAATTTGGAAGGATTTCTGAGATTCACGATTGACTACTCCTCAAGTTGCGTTAATTATTTAGATGTCTCTATTTTGATTGAGAATGGGTTCATTTCTACCAAGGTTTTTAAGAAACCTTGCTATAGAGCATCTTTTTTGAAACCTGATAGTATGCATCATCCTAGAACCTTTGATAACATCATTAAAGGTCAAGCTCTTAGAATTTCACGGCTGTGTTCAGAGGATAGTGTGTTTCATACTGAATTTATTAGACTCAGACAGTGTTTCCTAGATAGAGGATACTGCCCTGGTAAGGTCGACTCAGTCTATACTGAGGTTGTTAAACTTTTCTGGATCCAGGTCACGCTTTGATAGATCATTCTCATCCAAGCAAGTTGCACTGGTTTTGCCATATAGTAAGAATGTACATTTGGTGCAACATGCTATACTTGATAACTGGAACATACTCAATATTAATGCGGATACCCAGTCTGTGGTTGGTAATTATCCACGTTATGTGTTTAGTAACCTTAAAAATCTCAAACAGCATCTCTGTTTTCCTAGGTTGAGTAATGATGCTGTATGTTTGTTTTCACTATGCCCCAGTGTATGTATATTGACACCTTCTGGGAGTTGAGATGTCACACATATACTGCTTTAACAGGTTAGACACTTGTAGTGCATTACATGATATCCTGTACAGGACATGTGTTTTATTCCAAGGAGATCAAGTGAATAACACAGAAACTATTGAAACCAAGTGGATATTGAGGTTGTTGATGCATAAATTATTTATTAATTATTTATATCAAATTAATTGTATTTAATTTTTGTATTTATTTTATGAATATATTTTTCATTATTTTTACTAGTTTCAGTATTATTCTGTATTATTCTGTTTTACTCAGCACTATAATTATTGTTTTTAATTGCTTCAATGTTTGGACATGAATTTTGTATTGTTCTTATATATATATATATATATATATATATATATATATATATATATATATATATATATATATATATATATATATATATATATATTATATTTAATGATATCAGTTTAATTATTCCATTATTGGTTCTGGACGTTACAATGTTATTGTTTTTGATGCTTTGTATTTGTGTATAGCTTTAAGCTATAATGTTGCCTTAAAGGTGTGGTTTAAAACATCACTTCCACTTTGGTTTTAAATATGATGTGTGTAGCTAATTTTTCACTTCTGAAGAAGTTTGCTTCGGTGCAAACAAAAAGCGCTTAAAGGATGTATAGAACTAGTTGAGTACCTTAACCAAACCACTGATTTTCTTCAATTTACTTCAGTTATCAACACAAAAGTAATAGCATATTTATATGTTTGGTTGGTGTAAAATAGAACTCAGGGTTGCTTCGAGGCTAGTATTCATAGGAAGGCTACTTATTCGAATGATTTTCTACACTTTTTGAGCTGTCATCCTTCCCACCAGAAACACTCTGTTGTGAAGGGCCAATTGGTAAGGGCTGCACATATCAATACATAACAGAGCAATTTCTTGGTTGAGTGCCAGTTCCTTAAATCTATGTTTTTGGGTGGTGGCTATCCTGAGTACTTATTAGACAGCCTTATAGAAGAAATTCATCTCAAGAGACTTGACAGGGTTTATACCCCTATTTTAAATGCCAAGTCCCATGGATTGAATACATCTTCTATTTTGAATTCCCCACCTCGGAATGGTACCGCAGTCCAATTTAATGGTGTTAGTTCAATTACTAACAACAGTGATCCATGTCTGAATTTTACTACAACCTCCAGCTGTGACAGTCACTTGTTGATTGATATTTTAAAAAAAGAATTGGAATCTATTTAGAGTTACCCCATTGCTGTTAGAGAAAATAGGTAATGCTCCCAATATAACCTTCAGGAAAGGGAGGAACCTCAAAAATTTATTGGAAACACATGGTCGTGACACCCCAAAAGTTACAGGAATGTTTATATATGAATCCTGTAGTATTTGTAGGCATATAGATGTCACCAATTAATTTACACTAGATCAAGTTCAGTATAAAGTTAATTCTAGATTCAATTGCCAGTCTAAGGATGTGGTGTTTCTAGCTAGATGTAAATTTTGCCCAGCATATTATATTGGGAAAATGGAGTGTAGGCTCCATGACAGAGTGTATGAACATCAATATGCAATTTCCAAAGAGAAACTGGAAAATGCATTGGCAAAACATGTTTATTTATGTCATGGGCATGGATTCATATATATGGCAATCGATCAGGTATTTCAACCCTTAAGGGATGGCCCAATCCCCCTTTGTTTAGAAGAACTTGAACTTGGATGGCAGATAAAATTGAATGCCTACAGATTTCCAGGGTTTAACGACATGTGTTCCATTAGTTGTATATTGAAATGTAAAAATTTAAGTAGATGGTGGAAAAGTGGCATTTGTGTCACATACTTATTTTGAATATAGTTAACTCAATATTTTGCCTTATTTCAAGGTGTTTTTAATGTTTCAAAATGTTTTAAAACATGCAATGTTTTTTTTTTAAAAAAACAAGTGAAGTTGTACAAGTGTGTACATTAATAAGCACACCTTTATTTTATGTAAAGCATGGTGTTCTTTTGGTAATTATTTGGTTTGAGCATACAAATGATTTTTCTCATGGTATTTTATTCATACTGAACATTCATATTATGTGTACAATTTTGAGTTTTTTAATTGTCATTGATCATTAGGTAATATAATATAGCATATTTTTTTAGTATAAATTACAAATCATTGGTATATATATATATATATATATATATATATATATATATATATATATATATATATGTATATTTAATTATATCAGTTTAATTATTCCATTATCTGTTTTGGAAGTTACAATGTTACTGTTTATGATGCTTAGTATTTGTATAGCTTTAAGCTATAATGTTGCCTTAAAGGTGTGGTTTAAAACATCACTTCCACTTTGGTTTTAAATATGATGTGTAACTAATTTTTCACTTCTGAAGAACTTTGCTTTGGTGCAAATGAAAAGCACTTAAAGTCCTGGTATTAAACCAAAGATCTGTTTCTGAGCTGTGCTTTTTTTGTTATTTTACAAGTCTTTTGTGTTTTGGAATGTTCGAATACACGTGATAATATTAGAAGAATATTAATCCTTATTGAAAAACAAAGAAGCCTTATTGATTGGTTTAGAGATAGAAAAGGCTTTTGACTTGTTAAACTGGGATTGCTTATTTAAAGTTCTAAATCTGTTTGATTTTTCCTCTTCTTTTATCTCTCTTCTAAGAAATATTTATAACAATAACCAAGTTTATATTAAATTAGGCCCTTTCATTTCAGAGTCTATTCCTTTGTCAAGAGGTGCTAATCAGGGATGTCCTTTGTTTCCCATCCTGTTTGCCTTGGCTATTGTAATTCTTGCCATTCCAATTCAAAATAATCCAACTATTAATGGTATTGATATATAACCAATACTCCTCTAAAATTATGCTATTTGCAGATGATATGTTATTAACACTCCCTAATTCAGAAGAAACTTGGTTAGAATTTGAATCTTCAATAAAGACTTTTCAACCAGTGTCTGGTCTTAAATTTAACAAATAAAAATCAAAATGCTTATTTCTAAACAAAAAGAAAAAAAATACAAATTTGTAAAAATAGTATTATTGGAAAATAAACACTGTCTGGACTATCTAGGTATAGTTTTACATAGCATAATAAAGGAAACAATTATAACCAATTATGATAATACTATAAATATAATTAATTTCGGTAGACAGATGGTAAATTTTTTCCCCTTTGAAGACAGGCTTCATCTAATAATAATTGTTCTACTACCCAGAATTTTATATATAGTCCAAGCTTTTTCAATTCTTCCAAATAAACACATTATAAATAATATAAATAAGCTATTATTGAAATGTTATGGAACCTCAAAAAGAATAGAATAGCATATATGCATCATATTAGACCATGGGACAGGGGAGGGATAAACTTTCCAGACATTGAGTCATATATTAAAGCTTCAACTTTCAAAATTATGTTGAACTGGATCCAAATTATGCTTTCAACTGGAAATCTTTACATTTAACCATTTTACAAAATGAAAATAAGATTGCAACACACCCTCCTTTAGAAGAACATTGCAATAAAGTATGGTATTTCCTTTGCTATATTTCTCATCCAATAAAATTTAAACCTGTAAACACTATCTTTAACAATTTTAAGAAACATATTATTGCTAATATTGATATTAAAACCTGGTTTGAAATTTTAATGCCATTTATCATTACAAAATATTATTTTGATAAAACAAATAAGAATACACTGGGTCTATATTAGAAGGTTGACAGGGCAAAAGAGTGAACACCCTTACATCGACACATCTTAAGCGAAACCACTAAATCTTGAAAGGCCGGAATAGTGATTTTCTTTCCCAGGGGAAAAAATTGCTGGGCCATTGTCTGGAATTTGCCATGTACTCCACTGTAGTGTGATCTCAGAGTTGGCATATGTAAGTAGGGGAGTGCCCCCACATCAGGGGGTGTGGGGGGCAAAGAACTCCACTTTATTTTGTCTGTCGGTTTGTTGTTGTTGTTTTTTTTTTTTTTTGCTCAATGATTTATTTCCCTGGGGAAAAAAAAATGCTGTTTTGGCCATTTGAGATGTAGTGGTTTCACTTAAAATGTGTTGATGTAAGGGCGTTTGCTCTTTTGTCCTGTTGACTTTCTAATATAAGACCCAAATACATTTACCTCATGAGAAGAATTGTATTTGTTGGCAACAATTTTTAAGGAAAACAAAGTCATGGATGTTCATCATCTTATGAATGATTTAAATTTGCCTTCACATGACTGATTAATATTGCAAAGTATATTAGCTTATTCCCAGGATCTTTGCACAATACTTAAGAATTCTTTCTTCAAAGCTAGATCTAAACTAATACATTTTTAGATGAAGTTATATATACCAAATTAAATTTAGATAACATTATTTCTAAATTATATAAAATACTAATAAACTATAAGACACAACCACAACAAACATTTCGTAATTATATTACTAAGGGTTATCTTCCTAGTTTATTTCAAGAAAACAAATGTAATATTTTAACATCTAGAAAACATACATCCTGGACACAGTACTGGAGCATATTCATTTGGAAATTTTTACATAGAGCTTTTCTAACTCCTAATAGGATAGCTAAATTTAGTAAGCCTACAAACATTTCTTGTTGATGTTTACAAGTATGCAAAGTGGATTGGTTACATGTAGTTTATGATTCCCTTAAGTTAAAACAATTTTGGAATGACATTGATGATTTTCTAAAAGCTTTTTCTGTTTATTCCTTCTCACTCACTAAAGTATTCATTTTATTTAATGTTAATGAAGGCTCTCCTTTGAATAAAGACAATAATTTTTTTACTATGGACAATACTTGCGATTGCCAGAAAATGCATTACAAGGAAATGGAATTCAAGTTTTCCTCCACTCATTGAAGACTTCTTATTGACAGAAACTGTGATGAAAGAAACCAAAGTCAAAGAATACAGAATTCGTCCTAAGCCCTTTATCAATAATTCCTAGAAAAAAAGGCACAACTCTTATTGATACTTTACAAATGGATTTTACTTCTCCTCAATGAAATAACTGGAAGTCATCTTACATTATTGTACATTTATTAAGAAATTAAAATTCCTCGAGTTTTTCTTTTCTTTCAGGTCATTGTACATAATCTGTATAGTTAACTTGTTTAAATTATATTAATTATTAACTTTTAAGTATGTAGCAATAATTAGCTTGTTATTTAAAAATAAAACATTGAGTAAAAAATAGGTAGGGTATTATAATAGGGATTTAAGGTAATTATGAGACCTGTGATTATTACATGTTCAGTGATAACACCAATGCTATAGAATGTGTAACTGTGACAATAAAGCTAACCCTGGAACATATAACAATTGTTGGACTAATTAGACCTCCAAGGTCGAGTGCTGATGTCTAGAAAAATCCATACATTTTTAGCATGAATCATAGAGAGGAAAGAATAATGGTGTATGGGGACTTAAAATTACCAGAAACAGACTGGAATAATATTGGTTCAACAACATCAGTAAGTAAATTATTTACAACATATGTTAATGATCAGCAATTGCTTTAGATTGTAAAAGACAACTACCAGTGAAATGAAAATACCAGACATTGTTTATGTTCCCAAAGAAATTCCTTTTGCTTCATGTGAAGTTTTACCACAGTTGATGTGCAATAATCATGGGTTTATAAAGGTTAATTTCATTGCTAGATAATTCTGCTAAACTGAAAATCGAAACCAATTTACGGAAGATTAATTATAGATTATATGGAAACAAAACAATCACTATGTCAAACTAACTGGAGTGATGCATTCAGTGGAAAAAGTTCAGAAGGAATGTGGAAAGTTGTGAAAGAAAACCGTATGAATGCAAAACATTAAAAAAAAGTTTAACATCAAGATCTAGGCATACAACATCATGGGGATATATATCCATAAGAACAACATCCCTGATTAACATGAGAGACAAAAATATAAGAAATGGGAAAGAGGTTGAACTACAACTTTGGAAACTGCAATAAACAAGCTGGAGAAACACATTAAGCATAGGGTGAGACAAGATCAAGAAACTTTTGAAAACAAATTATATAAAGGCAATGACCCTAATAGAAAACCATTTTATAGATCTATAAGATGTGGAATGAGTAAAGACATACAAATTGATAAACTGTGCTGATTCTAAAATTTATTCTCAGACAACAAATTATAGATATATTTAAAAATCTTATGCAAAACAGTTTAGCTCCACAAAAAGGGAGATACGTTGTTCTAGTGATATCCAGGTAACCTTATATACTGGAAACAAAATAGATTATATTGAAACAGAACTATGCAAACTGGATCCAAATAAAGCACTGGGAGGAGATGAAATAAGTGATAATGACCTGAGAATACGTCAACAAGAACTTATAGTACCATTATATTTATTATTCACTAGGTCATATTAATATGTGGAGATTCTTGAAGATTGGAGACATGCACTTATTAAACCTGCCTTTAAGGGAAATGGGAGTAGGACAAACCCAGGAAAAATAATGGAAAAGGTAACATTGGATGAGTTATTTACAGAACTGGAAAGGGTGGGACCTGAAACAATATATCAGCATGCATATATTGAAAATAGATCTATTACCACCTATCACATAATGCTCTATAATATAATAACAGCTATGAATGAAAAATTGTGCTGTGATTAATTTATATAAATGTAACTTCAGCATTTGACAGGGCCATGCACAAAATACTGATCAATAAATTACAACAACTGGGTATTGATTTACTCTTGATAAGATGGATAGCTGCATGGCTTACAAATATGACATGGCAAGTATCACACAGCAATTGGGCAGGTGAAATTCTTGGTTACAGTCAGGGTGTCCCACAGGGCTCTGTCCTAGGTCCCTACTTGCTTAATTTGTATCTTTCAGAAGTATGCTTTTCATCTAAAGTGTTCTACAATCTGTATGTAGATGACATGAAGTTAGGTAAACTGTTTACATATGTTACAGATAAGGCATGTTTGCAAAATAACTTGACTAAACTGACAATTTCATCACAGGAGAATAATATGCTAATAAATAAATAGAAAAATAAGCATATGAGATTTGGGAGACATAAACTGAAAGTGAATATTTAATACAGAAAACAGTGATTGAAACTGTAGATTCATTTAGTGATCTGGGTATATGGGTTGGTCCAGCTTTGAGTTTTTTCTAATCATATAAACCAATTGGTTAATGATAGTTGTAGAACTATAGGTTGCATAAAAAGATTTATAAATTCTAGGAAATTAGAAATGATGAAGTAATTGCGTGTTAACTACATTAGACCTAAACTTAAGTATGGAATAACACTTTATAAGAATGCAAGCACGAGTAAACTGGAAAGAGTGCAGATAAAATATACCAAGAGCATCCATGGATGTGAAATTTAAGGTATTATAAAGGACTAAAATATCTGAACTTGTGCAGTGTGTTTTATTGATATTTAAGACAAGGCCTTATTTAGGTATATAGAGAATTTAGAGACAATTACCTCTGATAATGTTTGGGGTTATCAAAAAGTAGTAAAGAATCATTGGACAACCTATGTAGAAGATTCTATAGGAATGAGAAGTGTACTCATTTTCTCTTTTAGAGATCAGCTGGTGTGTGAAACAGACTACCAAACTATATTAAAGCAAGAACTAATTTTGATATTTTTAAGAACAGCCTGGAAGCTTATTATGGGAACAGTGGTTCTGGTATAATGGCAGACTAGACAGGCATTAATGCCTGTGCTTGAAATATTTGTATGTATATACTCTCAGCGATCTTTTTTTTAAATTTTTTTTTATCCAGTTGCGAATTTTCATATGCTATTCAGTTCTGTCTTTCTTGCTGACATATTTAGAGAAATATGAAAATCATGGCAGTATATATCTAGCAGCACAGAAGATTAAGAGTCTAAGATGTGTAAAACTCAATTTCTACAGATGAGCATACAGGGTTTAATTTCTTTAATATCAATGTGCTGGTTGTGTTACTCTGAGCAAATTATTCAAATAATAATAACTAAGTGCACCTAGGTCATCTGTGAAAAAGGATACTTGTGTCCAATGGGCTTATCAGGTTAATTCACTCAAGCCTAAAACATCTTTAATTGTAAACGTCCAGTTCACACCCATATGTCCTTATGGCTTCCAGAACTTTTGGGGTCTTGTTTCTTTAACTGAATGACTTACCAACTAGTAATGGGCAGTATTAGAAAGGTTCAAGACTTTATGATACTAAGAATGTTAGTCTAGGAGGTCTAAAAGTGGAGAAATTAATATTTGTTTGCCAGTTATTCATATTTTCATATTTGCATTCATATTTTCATAACTGGAAGACCTACATTTTATTGAGGTGTATGGTATAAAACACTAGTGTGGGAAACAAGACAATTCACTGAAATGCTGGTGTATATCGCACTATAAGGGAAATATTGCCATTGGTAGTGAATACTGCATATTCATGATGCATATAGCACCTAAATGAGGTTGTGTGATATGTACTAGTAGCATTGACCATGAAACTTTGCAGAACAGCACAGATAATAAATCCATGTAAGTCTCGACAGTCTGCCCTCATCACACACCACCAGAAGAGTATGCAGTCAATCCAGCCATCCAGAATGACTATATGAAATCCAGAAATCTTACTCCATCTTGTCCCCTTTTTTTTTGTTTTGTTTTTAGTATGTTTGCACAATGTGCTGCTGCACATGCAGATGCTTATTGGATTTGTGCAGTGGGGCCACCCATGTATCAGACATGACTCAGACATCTAAAATTAGAAACGGGTTGCTTTCAATAAATATTAGTGGACAATGCTGTGCGATGTGCAAACCAGGTAAGTGGAGCTGCACTATGCTCATTCATTCAAAGGCATAACAACTAATAAAACAGCATTGATGCTGTCACTACCCTCATGGAAACATGGGCTAAGTGTTGGACTAAAATACAGATGGTCCTTGGTCCTAATCCAAGGACTGCATTTTTTTGTATGATGGTTTGACATTGCAGCATATCCAAATAAACTGGTAATGTAAGGAATTAATCATGGAAGTGTCTTGGTGATGGTTTTTGCCAGTAGTTTTGAAAAATGTGCATGGTGCTTAACATCACACAAATATCAGTTTGTTTTTATGCATATATTTATACACTATAGGGTTTGCGTGATAGTAAGCAGCACGTACCATTTTCAAATGTATCAGCTTGTACACAGTGTGCACAAGTGGTGGAAAACCATGGTATTTAAAGGGGAAATACTGGGAATTGCACTTTATACATTGAGGTTTGACTTGTGCAGGAATGGCTGGAGCAGGTGAAGGTGTGAATTTTAGAGAACAGTGCTGGGGTTTCCAGAAGTCCAAGGTTTTACTGGGCTCCTGGTTAGGGATCATGGCCCATGTCTGTTGCAGGAGGACTATACTGGAAAGCAATACAAAGAAGAAGCCTGGGATAGTTTGGCAAGGGCACTTACCAGTGTGGCTGGTATCTCCCACACCAGTGAACAGTGTCATCACCATGATGATTACCTCTGTAGGAGAAAGAGGGATACCATTGATCAGTGGATCAAGGGTTGCCAGGTCTGGAACACCCCAGTGATATGTAAGCATGATTTACATGTATTACCTGAAAATACTCAAACTGGCTATGGTAAACACTGGTATTTATAATTGCTTTTTCTTTTCCATTTTGATACAGCTGCAGAAGAGAGGGCCTCATATGTCAGGTCTCATGTTATTCAACTGGAGAGGATGAGACAAACATGTGGCAAGTAAGAGACAAGCATGTGGTAAGTAAGAATAATTATATAAATCACTCTTATTGCAGCCTTAACAGTTATGGATGGATTAGTAGCTACATCATACTTTGTTATGATTTTGGAAATGCATATCTGTACAGTACCTTTCAATACTACTTATATCTGCCGAAAATCCAGATTTATGAATCATTGTTTTTCCATGGTCATTGTAGGGTTCATGGTTGTCTGGCAAGTACTTAAAGTGCATGTCAATAAATAAGTGAGTGCCAAAATCTGATGCAACTAGCCATGTGTGCAATAGCAACATTTGCAATATGTTCCTAATTATGGGTCCTTGCACACCAAATATGTAATGATACATCCAGATATCATGCTCTAAAAGGTGGAGAGGTGTGTTCTAAAACACAAAGCAACAGTTGCACAGTCCCAGATAACAGTGCCCATGGGTCTTTAATGCGTAAAATGAAAGGTAGTCTGTGTTATATTGTATTCTAATGGAAATTACAGTATTACAATATACACTGCTTGTGGCTTGTAATAACCACACTCCCCAAATATAAAAATTCTCTGATTATGATACTATGTTAGCTTTTCCTCAGTAGAAATATAGTTCTGTTATGTAATCATCATTATAGCATTTGAATAAAGACCTCAAGACCTGTGCCTGCAATGGCCTGCTGTCACATGTAAGCACTGTACATGTAGTCCAAGTAATATAGGGATGTATTAGCAGTTGTTACTGTTTAAAGCAGACTGTAACAGAGGACAATACATTTATTTTTGAAAGCTTTTTGTAAAATGTGTGAAGTTGCTAATATTCTCCTTTTTTTTCGCTCAGCCCACCCCATATTTGCTTTATGTTATTTATGTATTACTTGCTTTTATTATGATTTAGTTCTTATTATTACATTATTATTGCTTTAATCATATTTACCTTATTATATAATTTTATTACCTCTTATATTTTGTTTATTATGTATTATTTTATTTTCTGTTTATGTTAACTTTTATCATATATCATTATGTTTGCATTAATATTATTTAACCTTTTTTTCAGTCTCAAATAATAACACATCAATACCAGCCCAATTCAATTCATATTTCATCAGCTCCATTCAAACTTTATTAAATAACAGCAACAACACCCTTTTATTACCTCTTATATTTTATTTAATATGTATTACTTTATTTTCTGTTTATGTTAACTTTCATCATCTATCATTATGTTTGCATTAATATTATTTAACCTTTTTTCAGTCTCAAATAATAACACATCAATACCAGCCCAATTCAATTCATATTTCATCAGCTCCATTCAAACTTTATTAAATAACAGCAACAACACCCTTTTATTACCTCTTTTATTTTATTTAATATGTATTACTTTATTTTCTGTTTATGTTAACTTTCATCATCTATCATTATGTTTGCATTAATATTATTTAACCTTTTTTCAGTCTCAAATAATAACACATCAATACCAGCCCAATTCAATTCATATTTCGTCAACTCCATCCAAATTTTATTAAATAAGAGCAACAACACCCCTCTAACCATTCACAGTACTTCAGACCTTCATTCCCCCACCTTTTCATTCCAACCCATCCAGACTAATTACATAAACAACTCCTTCTCAAACTTAAACCCACTACTCTTGCTACCGATCAACTCCCAAACGAATTTCTAAAACTCGGAGCTGACTCCATTTCATACCCAATATCCATGTTCATCAATCGCTCCATCACTGAACAATACATAGCAATACAATGGAAAATCTCCCACATCATTCCCCTCCATAAAGCAGGGACTTCCACAGAAATAACCAGCTACAGGCCCATTGCCATACTCTCACCCTTAGCAAAATATTGGAGAAATGTATACATTCCCAACTTCTGACCTACCTACTACAAAACAATCTGCTCTCCAACTCTCAGCACGGCTTTAGACCTAAACCCAGTACTACCACCACTCTCTTAAGCTTCAAAATTTCTAGCAATAGCCACAAAAACAACAATAACCTCATCACTTCCATATTCTTAGACATGTCTAAAGCTTTCGACACCGTTTCCCACCAGATACTACTGCAAGAATTATCGTCCATGCATATTTCATTCTCAGCACTTGGTTCCATAGCTACCTAACTGACAGCAAGCTATCAAGTGAGGTGGTGACTTATCACCACCACTTCCCATTACTGTTGGAGTCCCACAAGGCTCAATAATTTCCCCCCTACTCTTCTCCATCTTTACAAATAATCTTTACAAATAAACTCAACACTGCCACCCCATAAGCTACTATAGTGCAATGTGCAGATGACTCAATAGAACTACAACTCAAAACCCAGCAAGCCTCCTCAGATATAGAACTGTATCTCAAGGAGAATCAACTCATATTAAACCACAACAAAACAAAGCTTATGATATTTACTCATAATAAATCCATAAAACCTACTTCCCCTCTCTATATCCTCTTCTCCAATGGTACCAAAATCAAACCAGTAGATAACGCTAAGCTTCTAGGTGTCACAATAGACAGCTCATTAAAATATGACACACACATAGCCCTTACTGTCAAGAAGATACATATTAAACGTGGATGCCTGAATAGGTCCAGAACATTTCTCACCCCTCTCTCCAAACAGGCCCTAGCAAGAACACAATTTTTGTCCACACTTCTCTACACCTCCTCCATCTTCACCAACCTTAGAAAATTGGGACTCTCCAAACTAGAATCCTGCTACCACAAAATTGCTCGATTTGCTGCCAACCTTCCTAATAGAGCTAATTATTGCACTGCCCTAAAGCAACTCCAATGGCTAGAACTATCACATCTTCTATCACATAGCAACTGACAATTGCTCATAATATCATTTATCATCTGGATGCCTGTCCAGCACTAAAAAACCTAGTCCAACCCTACAACGCCACCTGTGCACTTCACTCATTCAATAAACTACTTCTAAAATGCAACAAAACTAGTAACTCTTTTGGTGACTCCCTATTTGCTAATCAAATTGCTAAAATCTGGAACTGTATCCCACAAAACATACTCACCACCTCACCCATGAATAGATTTAAGCAGATACTCAACGAACACCTCTTCAGTAACTGACTCTGCACCTGCATCACCCCAGGATAATCTCTTTCCTCCCCCTTTCTTTCCTCATTCACTCCTTACTCCCTATCAGTGCCTTGGAGTAGTTCTTCTACAGCATGTACTTATTTTTATTTGCTCTGTACTTACCTGTCTTGGTTGCCAATTTGATGAAGGAATGACCCACTGTTATTTCTTAATGTTTATGTAATATTTGATATCAATGCTTAGCCTTTTGCTATGAATTTTTTTACTGATTTTGTTTAACTTTGTACTACTTATGTTACTATCTCTGGAGCTTTTGTCCCCGGGCCTCCATTGAAAATGGGCTACTAGTCCAGTCAGACTATCCTAGTAAACAAATGTAAAATAAATAAATAAATATTTTTTTATAATGTTTGTTATGATTTTTTTCTTTTCTAAAATCTTTGATTGGTTGTTTAATGTTTATTTATTTATTTTTTGTTTTTTTTTATGTTATTACAATAGCACAGCAGGGTATACTAGTTTCTGGTGATCTGCCTATGCTCGCTCTACCAGCTGCAACACTAAGGCCAATCACTTCTGGGCAGCCATCTGATGGCACCCCCTACTGCCTCTGCCCTACCTGGATGCTCAGGTAGATCTGCCCAAGGAACCAGGCATGTGGTCCACTCTTGGAGCAGAGACAGGGATGGTGCTTTAATCACCCAAGTTGCCAGATGTGGTGCATAGGGTTGTGCACCAGACTGTGGGCGCATGCCTACGCTGGATGGAGAACATGCTTTCCATCCTTGTACAGCAGACAGGCCATAGACCAAGAAGTTTGCCACTGCAGCCACTGGTTTAGTGATGGAAGAGTGCTGACACTCCAATGGGTGAGGACTTGAGTTACACTTTTACCATGCTGATATCCATGGGACCTCAATTCTCCCACCCCACCCCAAACAAGGTGTTTACCCTCTCTTCTGTCCTTCACTGACCCTGTCCTTGTTTTATATGTCACAAATGCTTCCTCACCTTCTCAACTTGCCTGCCCCAGACTTACCTATGCTTCTCCACCAACATTTCACTCTTATCTTTAAAGAAAAAAATAAATAAGGCACTTGTCCTCAAAAAAATATATATTGTCCCATACATAGCTCTCCATTTTGCAGATGTGTCTACTTGACACACCTAAAGTTGTCCAATTGGCTTCACAACGCAGTTATGTTGCTGTCACCCCTCTCTATTGAGGTGACAGTCCAAATACAGCTTAACATGTGTGCATGTGCTCAGTTGTTACTGTTGAAGAAATGGATAGCTATGGTTCTTCCCTATACCCACCCTGCACATTCCTACCTACCTGTCACTTTGTTCTACCCCCTGCTTGCACCCCATTTCACCACTGCCCTGTCATTCCCTTTTCTTTTCTTTTAAAAATTGTTGCACAGTGGTGTGAGATGTGCACCATCGCTAGGCAATATTAAGTGGTAGTAGTATAGGGGAATATATTTAAAACTATAGTACACACTTGTAAAATTTATGCCAGTACTTTATTTCAGACCTAGTACCATTGGACCTCTGCAACAATGCATCAACCTGTCAATCCACAGAGTCAGTTAATGAGAATCTGTATTCTAAAAAATATACAGTAATTCTCATATTTTCCAATTGAGTGAGTTTGCATGATGCTGTTCTTCACAAAGCATTGCTCAGCAATGTAAGAATGCATTATTATGCAGTTTTCTTCACTTGCACCTATAAAATGCAGGGAGTTAGATTGGAATACAGATGACCCAGGGTTCTAATCCAGGGCATGCATACATTATTTATATTACTTTGAGATCACAGCTGTCACAATTGAACTCAAAGTGGAACTGCACTTTTTGGAACTTACTGTTTTCATACCTTTTGTAACATGTGCATGTTGTTTACCATCACACAAACAAATGTAATTGTTTTAAAGTATGTGTGTGATGCTAGGAGGCACACACTATTTCAGATGAATCTCAATGTTTTCATTATCGCTGTTGGCAGGAACCACATGCTGTTTCACATGTAATGCTTTATGGCCTGTACAATGCAACTATTTGAACCATCACCCTGCATTCTCTGTGACATCTTCCCCATTTATTGTGCCTTATGTGGTCATATTTGGCTGGTGCACACCACACACAAATGTGAAGAACTTGTAACATAAAACATGGAAGCCAGTACCACTGGCTTCAATACAGAGTAAATAATCACTATTTTAACACACAGGGCCACACAGTAAGTTGAGTATCAACTATTTTAAAGCAGAATCAACACAAACCATTAATTGGTATGTAGCCACACCTATATAAATACCTGTTGCTTCATTAAATGTTATGTGTGGCGTGATCCTGATTTTGCTCAATAGAACAGGACCTCACCTCACATCTATGGTCCAGATGATACCATGCTTAAAAAATAGCATCATGTAATTCTTTCATTCTTTTTCTTTGCATATGTTGGCAGTTTGGAATGCTGTTTTATAGCAACATATTTCTTTCAATTTAAGCATTTTTGTGTGATGTGTACCATTGAGTGAAAATTCATACAAAGTAAATGAATAAGCCCCTGTATACCATTGCCATTGCTTAGCAATGCTGCCCATTGTGTACCATTGTGCAATACTTCTTTAAAGAAAAGAAAAGGGGATGATAGGACAGTGGTGAAATGGGGAGCAAGTGGGGACAAAGAGAGTGGCAGGAAGGTAGGAATGTGAAGGAAGGGTGGTGGGATGAACTATAGCTTTCCATTTCAATAGTAACAACTGGGCACCTGTACACATTTTAAGTTGAATTTGAACTGTCACATCCAGAGAGAGGGGTGACAACAACATAATTGCATTGTGAAGCCATCTGGACCAAATTAGATGTGTCAAGTAGACACATCTGTGAAATGGCTATTGGACAATATTTTTGGCACAGATTACCTTTTTAATTTTTTAAAGGAGATAGTGGAATTTTGGGGGAGGGACATAGGCGAGTCTGGGGCAGGCAGGTTGAGAAGGTGAAGAAGCATTTGCAGACAGACTAGACATACATGACAAAGACAGGGTCAGTGAAGGACAAAAGTGGGGGGTGAACATCTTGGTAGGGGTGGGGTGGGGGAATCGCGAGCCTATGGATATCATATTGGATGGTAGTCAAGTCCCCACCAAATGGAATGTCATTACTGTCACCTCACTGTCTCAGTGGCTACTGTGTCTGACATATGTGTCTCCTTGTGTTATTCATTATGATGATGAAGAGTAGTGTCTCCACTCATATTAGCTGTGCACCAAGTGTGTGGCACACAATCGTACACACCAAACCTGGCAGTTCAGCTCAGGTGACAGGCTCACCTCCCCTGCCTCTACTCCCAGAGGGAACCACAGGCCTAACATCTAGGACATAACTACCTGAGAGTGCAGGGAGGACAAGGGCTGCAGGGACGGTGCTGCCAGGCTGCTACCCAGAAGTGATGGGCCTCAATGCTGTAGCCAGTGGAGGGAGTGTAGGCATTCCGGGGTAACTTTCCTTCTCTGCCTTGCTGTAGTAACACGAAATGAAGATAAAAATCAAATAATAGAATGAACATAACACAGAATAATGTACGATGTAACAGTTACATAAAAAAGAATACAAAAATATTATAATGGCAAATACAATTACAAACATAATATAATAACGGCATAATAAAACAAAATAAAAAAAGAAGAGAAGATGTGGGGTGAGAGAAAAAAACAGAGAACATTAGTAACTGCACAGATGCTATATAAAGTTTTATACAACAAATGTTCTATATTATGTTACATTTCACTTACAACAAGACCAAATGCTAATCAATACTTTTATTACATTGAATACTACCCTATTGTTAACACAGACACATTATACTACAGATCAGATTGCATCCAGCAATCATTCATGGTTACATATCTTGAACATATGCATTTTGTATTTGCAATGTTTACAGTTGACAGCAGACCATTTGGGGCACAGGTATAGAGTCTGCAACTCCACTCCTATCATTATGAATATGTAACAGTGTTACTGTAGACAACCTAAAACATTACTGCAAAAAGCTGCCCTTACATTTGCGGACTGTGTTATCCGAAACACAAGCAGTGATCAATGTAATGGTACTGTATTTTCCATTTGGATAATGGGAGAATGCCAGCACTCTTTTTTTATACTGTTATACATACATATTCATTGTTATAATGATAACAATTTGTAGTATGCTGTTGATGTCCCTGGTGTATATGCAATGATTTACATTGCAATATGTATGTCAACTTTTTTTTTGAAGCATACATACCACTTGCATCTCTCATCCTTCTCAGTCTTCCCTCATAGGCTCCCACATTTAGTATTCTCTCTGCATTAGCTGTGGGAAAAATAAACACATTAATATCAGCAATGAAAACCAGGTGCAGCTGCTTCATCATTCAAGCAGTGCCTGTAAGTGATACTCACACATCTGTGGAGTGCCATCAGTCCTACATTCATCCATACAACATTTGAGGGTTTCCCTCTTCTTCATCCTGAGGTCTTGATTTCTACATTGTTCGCCAGTGCGGGGGATACTAGTAACAGTGGACAAATCCCAAGCCAAACTATTTCATGTATCCAATTTGTAATCTGATCCATGATAGTGCTCCTGCAACAGCTGGGGACCATAACCATTCACTAGGAGTCCAACAAACACTTTGGACTCCTGCAACCTCCACCTTTGAGAATGAAATCTCAATCCTTCACCCTGAAGGCCAGCCATTTTTAATGTGGACAAACACCAATGTACAATATGTCTTCCCACCAATTACAGTTCTAACAGATACTGAGAATGTAATTGCAATCTGCAACATTTAAAAATTGTGCATGCTGCTTATACCATTACTCAAACACAGGCAACATGTTTGCATGACCCTAATTACGCACAATATGTGAAAAAATACAGATATTATGAAAACTGCCATCCATCACAATAAGTATTCTATAGGAAATACTAACTCAACTACTAACATTTGTCATGTGAAGTGGGACACCATTTACAAGGACAGAATTCTGTAATATCACAACCCTGAACCTTAGCTATGACAGTCCTACAATCACTAGTGTTCCCACAACAAGAATATAGATACACATGTCTAGGATCCATTGTATTACTAGCTATTACAAGGACCCATTACAAAGAAACAAGGCTGCATTACTTTTATTTGAACCCAGGACCCTATAAACTTGTAAGTGACACTTAACTCCTTGCAGCACAGAAGTTATATAGCCTGTGGCTACATTTGTATTCATTGAAAGGTTCATACTGGCTCAATATAAGAAACAAAGTGATAACGTAGAAAAAATAATTAATTTGTGATATAAACAGTCCACCTTGTTAGTACACTTGCAATATGCCTACATACATGTGCAATCCAGATCAACATGCAATGTAAATTCAGAGGAATGCATAGTTGCCTTAAAGCTGTTGTTCTCACACAGACCACTGTAGCAAGCAACAACAGTCATTCAGCACACAAGCAACTTCAACAGGGAATGTACATTTATTTTGAAGAAGCACATGTTAGATGTAGATGTAGTTAAACTTTCAACATGAAATATAATTAACTTACTCATCACATTTGCTGTTATGATTCTTGTTTTCAAATATTCAACACTGTCCTAACATGCTGTGTTTCTTGATCAGTCAGTAATCATCTGACCAGTACTGTGGTACCGACCGTGTGTTAAAACAATTCTATTGCCTTTGCCTTTACAATGTTTAATGATATTAAGTGGAAATATGTTATTCAGTTACCAAATAAGTAAAACCATGTTGGCTAGCATGAACAAGCATTGACTGTTATTTTGTGGGTGTGGATCCAAGGCATTCACCCCTATGTGAGCCTGTGAGATATCCCCCAGAGCACATATCTTGAGCATTTGGGAGGGCCACATATGGCTTTTATGTTAACTGGCAGGTTTTACAGCAGACATATGACAGATGATACACATGCTGTTTAACATGCCTTGGCTGTTAGAGTTGTACACCTCATGGTTAATGTATCCTTTCCCATTTCTTGCTGTCATGTGTACGCAACTCCGATGTAAGGCACACATTAATTAATGATAATGCAATGCATGATACAATTGTAGCATTCCTCTGAATATATACTCAGAAATAATATTTACATTTGCCATGTTGTAGCATACTATGCAGTGATATTTTAAAGATTGTGGATGGTGATGCTACTCTGTGAAATGTCCCAGTGACTACAAATAGCTTTTAAACACATACCTTACTTTCCACTGGGATGCTTTCCTACACTCATCTCTGTCTGTGAGTCACTGCTGAGAGAGAATTTGCTTGGTTACTCCAGGTTCTATATGCCTTAGAAAAAATGTACCTTATCTGTGTATGGCTATTGCCAGCAGCAGCAGTGTCTTCAGCCTGTATTACAGACAGATGCATTCAAAAAGCAGCAGGTAATGACAATCAATTTGTACCTACTTTGTGTCTGCACTGCAGTATTATCTCAATCCACAAAAAAAAAAAAAAAAAAAAAAGAAATGGAGACACCATTAATGCTTTTATATCTTATGGAGTATCTCCGCAGGACTGGGTGATTACCGTGCAGTTCAGCTGTGTATGATGTAGTTAGCACTTCACAAAAGTAATGATTCAGTGTACCCTGTGTGAACTGAAGTACTTAGAAATGATATGAAGGCCAGAGGGTACACTGAATCATTCTTGGATAATAATATTCAGCAGGTTGTAAAATTAAGACAGTCTAATGCCAAACCTGACTTTTCTGAAAACAGGAAAGAATGTCTGAATAATAAGGAAAGTGTTATTAAACTGAGAGTAACTTTAGAATATTCTACAAATGTAGGTATGTATATGGATATTGTAAGGAAATACTGGGGAATTCTAACCACTGATAAACAGATTAAGGAGATGATTGATGTGGAACCAAAATGTTTATTTAAGAATATTTTTTCCCTGAAAAGGAGACTATGTTATCCTAAACACAGTGTTGGAACCCCAATAAGAGTTGTACTAGACCATGTGGACGTTGCTCATTCTGCAAATTTATAGACACATGTGCACAGTTAATACACCCCTACTATCATAAAATATATAATTTGTGTTTGTATGCTACCTGTGAAACTAAACATGGTTTATTTAGCACATTGTTTAAAATGTAAAAAGTTTTATGTAGGGAAAACTGATAGGTGCTTAAAAGATAGAATCAGGGAGCATCTTTATTACATTAATAAGAAGGACAATTTAAGTGATTTAGCTAAACATGTGAATGAAACTGATTCTGAACACACATTTAAGTTTGTAGTTATTGTAGGAAATCTGAGAATATCAGGGGTGGGGACATATGAAATGTCACAGAAAACTTAGAAGCAGAATGGACAGTAAGGTTGAGGGCCAATGCTGATTTTGGAATGAATGAATATGTTCCCCTCAAGCCTTTATTAAAGAAAAGAACTTTTACTAGGTGAAATATGTGCAATAGGTATATATAGTAAATAATTATACATATGTTGTAGAGTATGTATTGCAATGTTTTATATATTTTTTATATATTTTTAAAACTTAAGCACTGTATTTAAACATGTAGTTAAATATAGGCAGGTAGATGTATAATATCTTTGTTTTGAACATTTTAACATGAATGAAGCTTTAAGGTGATATCACTGCTTAATTACTTCAGGTGTTTTTGTATATGTATTTAAACCATTCTTTTTTGAACAGTTGTTAGCATCTGAAGAAGTGGGATTTATACCTATGAAAGCTCTTGTGCTTCCTTTTTGTGGATTACAACTGCAGACTCTTCATTGGGTCCTTCTGGGTTTTATTGTATTATTGGATTTTGCTTTGTCCTTGGACCTGACTGCTCGCAGAGTGTGGTGATAGTTCTTTTTTTTTCTTGTAACCTAAATAATGCCTATGCTGGAATGAAGATAACAATGCAGTGACATAACTCTGTACACATTTGTTAGAAATATATGGCTTTCTTTACCAGGAATGTGAGAGATATAGAGGCTTTAGGGTAGGCATGAAATATAATGCTGTATGCTATATACACATGCTCCATGGAAAGATCCTTTGATAGTAATTTTAACATTCCCCCATTGTTTGCTTAACATTGTTCCCTGACCCTGGTATTTGTTATGTTATGGGGGTTGGGGTGAGAGATGAAGTCCTGCTATGGAACAAACTAGAGTGGAATGTTATGTTGGGAGGGGGGTATAGTTCAGTATCTGTTAGGGCACAAAATATAATATTCTGCTCTTTACTCTCTTAGTTTTGTAACCACCCTTGCTATTTACTGCATAATGTTAAATCTGTACAATTTAATCCAATTTTGAGTATTGGGAGCCTTCCTCTACTGCATAATCTGTATAACACGTTGTACTTTTGTGATCCTTATATGTGTTATCATTATTTTGTCTTTCAGTAAACAATATGAACAGAGAAGTAAACCATCATTCTCTGAGGTCAAAATGAGTTCATGATAGATGCACTCTAATGGCACCAGAGATCCTGCTGTCAAGATGGAGGGCAAGAATGGTTGAGCGTGCGGAACTCTGGGATGACCTTGTCTGAAATATCAACACAGTGGGCCGACAGAGTTGCACATATGAGCAGGTGCATCACAGAGCTACTGACATGATCCATGCAGCAAGGAGGTGTGCAGTAAGTGGCACATGATCATGAGGTCACTGGTGGTGGGCCTGCATCAGAAAATCCCCTCAGTGCCACCAAATAATTTCTGGCAAATATTGCCACTCAGGAAAGCTCCCAGCAGTCCAAAAGTCAATATGTTCTTGACTTGGGTGTCTCTCCTGCTACTCAAGAGGATTGTCCAGGTATGCTGTGTGTTAGATTATCAGTAGAATACATTTGCATTCAGTCTGTAATAGGGTATATAGTTTTAATGTGTGGACGGTTGCTTTATTGGTGGGGTGTAAGTGAGATAGCTGCAGTGTTCATGTCCTTTAACTGCCACAGAGGGATTCCTGGCACACATCTGCACACAGGACAGCTCCCAGTTATCCTTGTGCCAGTATGTTCTGGATATGGGTGCCACTCCTGCATTTCGTGCAGGGTTGCCAGGAATGCTTTGTTACATAATCATTAAAATATTTCTTCAGTCTGTCATAAGTGTATATAGTTGTGTCAAGCTGTATGTGTGTTGTTTTGGGGTATTTCAGATAGATGCAGTTTTATTCTCATTTAAAGGATGGTAGCCACATTATTGATACCATTTATTTGAGTGTACATATAGATGAGTAAAAGTATTAACCCCTTTTGTAAAGTTAAATGTGTGGTGCTGTTGCCACCATTATGTCTTCCTTTATTTTCCCTAGGACCATCAGGGATTCAACGTGCAAGGGCTGCAGCAGTAGGTAATACACACACACACACACACACACACACACACACACACACACACACACGCATATATATATATATATATATATATATATATATATATATATATATATGTGTGTGTATATATTTTTTTCAACATATCTGGTATACTGTCCTCTCAGGCCTGCTGTATGTATTTAAGTACTGTTTGTATACCTGTCCACTGCATAGGTTTTTTCTGAATTTAAAAGGCTTGGTAATCATCTTGTGGGCCTGTATTTAAGATCATAGTAATCAAATGTCATATTACTGTGAAGTCGGTAATGATAGCACTCATTAAATTGTATGACACAGATCCTGCATTCAAACTGCATACCCTCCAGATAGGTCATGGTGAAGCAAAACCTGTTATTCCATTAGTTGTTTATGTTTGTAGGAGCATATGGCTCAAGCTTTTCTATTTCCTACTCTTCTATACTGCACCAGTACTCACTAACCTACAATCCAACCTCATGACTAAACTCAAATCCACCTACAATAAAATTGCTAGATTTGCTGCAAACCTTCCCTATCGATCCCACCACTGCACTGCCCTACAAAATCTTCTATGGCCTGAAGTCCACAACCAACTCTTACTTCCCCAGCTTTGCCTTACTCACTCAACTCTAACAAATCCCTTCCGCTGTCCTGCTCTCTTTACCCTAGTCTCTCCCTGTACTCCCAAACGCTGCCTCTGTAGTGCTAACCAACATCTCCTGGAAGCATATACATCCCTTAAATAAATAGGTAAACTTCTATATAGTCATTCAGTTGCTAACAATTGGAATAAACTACCACCAGACCTAAGAGCTGCCCCTAATAGTTTCCATTTCAAAAAAAAAATGCTAAAAGGTTATTTGCACAAAACATGGTCTTGCCCTTGTCCTGTTCTAACCTGATATATCTTCTCCTCATCATTTCTCTCCTCCTCTATTTCTACTAATACTCTGACATGGTCCCCATCTTTCTGTCTTTCTTCCTGCAGATAAATTTATCAAAATGTAGATATTAATCACATGCCATGTATTAACTTGTTTTTTTAAATGCCAAGTGTTGAACTATGCTCTCACTCTCTGTTTTTATGTAACATTCTTAAAAGACTTCTGATCAAAAGTCTGTTTTACTGTCAGTATAGCATAGATCTATCTTATTTTTACTAATAATTATGCTCTATAGTCATATTATGTTTTTGTTCTGCTTATGTATTTTTTGTACTGTTTAAGCTTTTTTGTATTGTTTATACTTTCTATGTTTGGAGCTTTTCTCCTCGGGCCTCTGCTGAAAAAGGGCTTTCCAGCCCAGTCAGATTAACCCGGTTAACAACTGTTTAATAAATAAATAAAAAAATAAAAATAATATTAGATAAACTTCGTCCATATTATTTAGCCTTTGTACAACCACTATTTATGGATTTGTCCACGCTTCTTACTGTAAGTGGTTGACAGGTTTAAATGTCTGTAATAGTGCCAGCAGTGAAAATTGCAGCATAGTAGTGCTGGTATTAATGTCCTTTTTTTTTTTTTAATCACAGATGAAAATGGCAGTAGCTCTGTGCCTCCTGTGCCACCTGATGTCAGTGTTTCATTACAGTCTGATGGTGATGGTGGCCAAAGAGAGGCACAGTCAGGTGTTGCAGAGGCTGAATCTGACACAAAAGTTGACATCCAAGACCCAAACTCGGGATCTGCAAACACAGTTAGTATGCCTACACATACCCATTCCACTGAGGCCACACATATTGGACAGCTGGAGGGCGAAGACATAGACCAGGGGATTGTGGCTACCATGTCTTCAGTGCCTGTTTACACTGTCTATAGCCAAACTGCTGGCAGGCGGATTGGGGTCTATATTTGAAAACCGAAAAGACTTTACCTCGAACTCTCACATGAGTGAAAATTCCGGTAATCGAACTTCTTATTGTGTGGGTGCTGCACCCCTCCCCGCTAACTATATATTCTAACTCCGAGTTCACACTACAGTGAGGAAAGGGCAAATATCCTACTCCTCACTGTAACACGACCCTGCAATTACAGTTTCTATTCCCGGCATTTTTGCTCATATGAGCATTCACGTTAAAGTCTTTTCGGTTTTCTAATATAGACACGGCACACTGATAGGGGGTGCTAGTCAGAGGCTTGCTATCTCTCCACCACCTGGTGCAGGTGTGTCTTCAAGTGTCACACAAAGCATATCTACGGCCATAATTGAGGCACAGGTATGTTCATAACATCACTCCAGGAGAATGCTCAGGTTTTAGATGTGGCACAGTCTGACATCTGTGAGTGCCTCCCCCATGTTGTTGATGCACTGGATCAGTTCAATGACATGTATGAACGGGATGTGGCCATGATGGAGTACAGACCATCTGTCGTGAAACACAAATTGTCTGTACTGGAACATCTACTGAGATGGGAATGTTGACCTCGTTGGAGTAGTTCAGCAGCTACATCTTCTGATAGCCAATTATGCCCGATCAACCTCCCATAGTGGCAGTACATCCAATGCTCCTTCAGAGAGTGTGCTGCAGACACCCAGATGTAGCAGGTTGTGGGGACATGGTCCTGGACATTCCCATGAAGGGAGGGCATCCAGCAGACATCAGTCACCTTCTGGTAGTAGCACACCATCTGACCTTGGACATGGAGGTGCCAGTGCATCTGCTGGCAGAGCCAGTTCTCATGGTCAGGGACAAATCCATTGAACTGTCAGCTCTGCCATGCATGGCTCACATCTTTTCAACATACAGACATGTAGGGCTAGCACTGAGCTTGGCTGTGTTCATACAGACTCTCACACAACAATGTCACATTGAGGGTATCTACTGACACACATGCTACATTTAAATATTTCCTGATGGCTGCTGCCCTTCCTGAATTTACACATACAATCGCTAACCTTTTGTGTCAGCCTAGGCCTACTCCACCCCATACAAACCACCCAAATGTGCCACATCTTTGTTGTCTATCCTTTGGCTTCAGGGACACTAAAGGTATGTGCCTGATGCACAGGGTGAATACCTACATCTAATAATGTATTTTATATGCTTATGTGTGCTGTTGCCGCAGTTATTGTAACTGTTACTTATATTGTAGTTATCCAGTTAGACAATTGCTGGCATAATAATCCCTCTTCATTCTAGCTGACACTTTTGTAAGGCTTGCAAAGTCAGTCAATGACGTATCTCAATAATATATCTAACTTTCTTTTTCAGGATTGTTTAGTGCTAACTTATGTGTGCACATCCACAGTAAACTCATTGGATTCTGAGCTCTGGATTGTATGTCAGCACTACAGAAAAAGATCAAATCAGTAATACAGAATAATGTTTTGCTTTTGACATGCACATCACCATAGATTTGGAAGATAAAAGGCTGTGACAAGGGTATTGTCCTGATGGAGTTTAGACCTGTAGACAATACATCACAATATGATATGCAATGGCATGTATAATGCATGCCCATGATTCTTACAGAAAGGACCACCCATGTCCAGCATAGAATCAGCAGTAATCCATGGCAGATAACATGTTCACATCAAGTCTACCAGCCTGTGCACAAACAGGTTTATGGATGTGCTCTGCTTGACATACTTTGGAATCCTAATGCAGATGAGTGACAAGCTTTGAGACATATATGTGTCTACCCAGCATGTCCTATGTATATCACACTGTACATTGAGGTCCCTGGAACAGGTGGCTGTGATTCCATATGACTTAAGAATGTGCAGCACATTCATCTCATTTGGCCCAAAGATAGCCATGTAATGCTTACATATTCTAGCTCAAAGCTCTATATATCGGATACTGCATACAGTGACAGCTACCTCATTCTGCCCACAGAAGAGACATGTTGGAGACTCTCTGATGTTTTATTACTCAGAGATATCAGATGTCAGTCAACTTCCTGCAGGTGTGTGGAAGAATGCTTATCAAAGGGAGGATTATATACATTAATAGGACTGACAGGTTCATAGGTTCATAGGTAGGTACTAGGCTATCGACCCAAGGGCCTAAGTAAGCCTAGCCAACAAAGTTTCCTGGCTTACGCCAACCCAAGAAGGTTAATTTCCTGTGCCCCTGTTGAGCAGATCCACAGAAGTGATCCCCGGGTTGTATTTCCTATTTCCCATCCACTCATCAAGATTTTTCTTGAAGAGTGTTAATGAGAACTTTGCTTGACATAGATGGGTAGCCTTTTCCAGAGTATGGGAAGTCTCTGGGACAGGAATCTATCCCTACAGCAAGTCCTGTTTATTGTGGTGACAAGGCTTAGGTCCCTAGAGCATGTAGCTCAGAGGGATTGGGATTTCTTTAGGTGTAGCATGTCCAACAGCTCTGGGTTTGACATAGCTTTATATGTTAGGCAGAGATCACCTCGGAGTAGGTGATATGCTACAGAGTAAAGCTGGAGTTTTTTGATGATGGATGAGTATAAGGGATTGATAAATTTTTTGTCGATGCAATGCCTTTCCTAATAGGATGTAAGAGAGAATGCCTTCCTCCCCACAGTACACACATTTGGCAGTCAGCTGCTTGAGGTGAGGTCTTCCACTTTGACTGAGTATTTGTTGGTCTGTGATCCAATTTGTGACCCACCTGTTAACAGTAGGTGTGATATTCACCTTGGTTAGTTTCTCATTGATAACTAATGTTGGACTGCATTGAAGTGCCTGACCAAGACAAGATAGGATGAGTGCAAAGCCTTGTATATGTCTTTGCTCCCAGTCTGCATTTCCCACAGTTTTTGCAGGCACAAACTACCCATGAGAAAAGCTAACTGGAACAGAACTACTTTTTGGAGATCACCTATGTCCTTTTTATGTGAGATGCATGCATATTGCTTCTAATGCCTTAAAGTGAACATTGAATACAATTATGGGACTATAATTCCAGTTGTATGTTGCCTATCCTACATTGTGTGGGTGGGAAATGGTTGTTGTATTGTAGTCTTTGTGCAAAACAGCAGTTCTTAGACCGTGAATGAATTTGGTGCCTAGTGCAGTAGCTCACAGTTGCACACATGAAGAACACAGCCCAGAATGTCATTTGGTCCATGGATTATGTGCTCCATGTATTGGTGTGAGCAGTAATAACTTGCTTTATGAAGATATTGCAGTTTGGAGGTGATGATGCAAAAATGTTGTGAGCTTGGTGTTGTGAGGGGGGACACTTTACAACTACCTGTGTCTGCTAGCAGGCTTGAAATTTACAGTGGGTCAGTGTGTGCAATACCATCCACAATTACTTCAATATACAGCTGAGTGATATATTTTATTTTGCAGATATAAATGATGACAGGCTTATGGTTATGCCTGGATATTTGTCATACATTATTAGCATATTTGCTATATGAGGCTTCTTCAAGGTATCTCATTGTTTAGGGTACACTGAGATGAGTGAGCTTTCCTGACCATTTTGTACATGTTGTATTTGTAAGCAGCAGCTTCTGTCACTTACTGTAGACTGTAGTAATGACAGGTATATACCAGTATGGATTGTATTTCTCGGTGGATCTGTCTCTGAGCATATCAGGCATGCCATGTCTATGCATTTGTATAGATTTGTAGAGAAGGCATCAGGGTGTAACTTACCTCAGCTGTCAATGTCCTTTGTGGAAACCTGAGCTTGGATGTTGAGTATCCCATCCCTTAGGAATATGTAGTTACCTTGGATGATGTTTATGAACCCAAAGCCTCCTTTAGGGAGTTCATTAGGTATTCCAAACTCTTTCACATACTGTTCTATGTTTGGATTAACAGCGGAGGCACTACACATGTGCCATTACATTGTTCACTCATATTGTTGAAGAACAGGTCTGATATATTACAGACCCTTGAGAGGTACTGCACTATTTCTTCCATGTCATTTCAGTTTGCAAAATCCACTTATGTTTGTGCAAGTCATTTGGTCCTCCTATAATTTCCATGAGGCATTATATGCACTGGTTAAAAAATCATGTCAACTAGTCTTACAAGGGGAAAAGAGGGAAACTGAGGTGAGGATGGGAGGTTTAAACCTGTTATCTGCGTAGAGAATGCTAAAAGGAGGGGTATATGTGACATGAGTGGTATTTTCTGGGGAGTAACATATGGTGTGTACATTCAGAGGTCCTTCTTAAGGTGGATCTATAGTTCTGTCATTGATCAGTAAGTGTTTTTTAATTGCTGCTTATGTGACAGAATGTGTGACAGCTAGCTAGAGCTGTTGAAGATTTGCTCTGCAACATAGCAGCATGAAATTTTATTGGAAAATAATTGTATTGTCATTTCTGTATGTATGAGGGCAAACTGTTAAGGCATCTGCACATAAACCAGAACATAGCAGATAATCCAAGGAAACATAGCTAAAGGTCACACTAGGTCGAGAAGCAGTAACCTTCAAATAGATACTCCTTCTGTGCACACTTGTCAGAATTGTTCAGGTATGATTTCTATAAAAATAGATGTCATCCTAATATTCTTATTCTTTTGGCTACTACCATGATGGGTTACGGCAGCACATCATCTGCTTCCAGTTCCTGCTTTCCTCTGCATCCTGTTCTGTCACACTAACCACCTGCATATCCTCAGTCACCACATCCATGAACCTAATATTTGGCCTTCCATTTTTCCTTTTACCTGCCATCTCCATCCTCAACATCCATCTCAAAATATACCCAGAATCCCACAACAGCACATGTCCAAAACAACTTAATCTCACTTCTCTGGACTTGTGTCCAAATCATACAACCTTTTGCTGACACCGTAATATACTGATTACTAATCCTGTCCATTGTCAACACACCCGATGCAAATCCTAACATCTGGAATTTTTCCAGCTCCTGTTAGGACTTCTGTATTTTTGTCATTGCCGCCGTCCTCAAACCATATCACATAGCTGTTCTCAGTACACTTTTGTAGACCTTCCCTTTCAGTGTTATTGGTACCCATCTATAACAAATTACTCCTGACACTCTTCTACACCCACTCCACCATACATGTACTGTTTTCTTCACCTCCCTTCCATACTCTGCATTACTGTGAACTTTAGCTCCCAAGTATTTATTATCATACACCTTCACCAGCTGTATTTCCTATAGTTTCACCATTCACAGACATATATTCTGTCTTAGTCCTTATGCTGTTCAGTACTCACCACTGTATCGCATGACTCCACCTCTCCAGGGTCTCCTAAACATGTTATCTGATCACAATATCATCTGCAAATATCATAGTTCATGAGGACCCCTGTGTGATCACCTGTGTCAACCTGTCCCTCACCAATGCAGAGAGATTCCATGATATTTGTTCATAGCATGAAAGGCATGTCACTGTTGTCTGTCTTATATTGCATGAGGTGAGATCTACCTGTCTGCCTGGCCATCGTATGCCCATGATCTGTTGTGAGCAATACTTATCCAATAATCTGATATAGCTGATGACATCAGCATTGTCTGTTGAAGACACGAGGACACTGTACCATAGGCTGTGGTAATATGATCTGTTTAACTTCCACCAGAAACTTATACACGGACACACACACACACACACACACACAAACACACACACACCAAGTTGACTGCAGTGAGATTAGAACCCCTACCTATCTAGGCTTACAGACTAGAGAACACATTATTTTATTTATTTATTTATTTATTGACATTTGTTAACCGGGTTGGTCCAGCTGGGCTTGTGGCCCATGTTCATTGGAGACCCGAGGAGAAAAGCTCCAAAAAAACACAAACAGTTTACAGAGAATCAAACATTTGAGTCCAAAATATGGTCAAAATCAGTTATACAAGAATGTTAGAGAGAGACAAAGCAGAAATGCAAACACATGATATATACAAATCAATTTTTTACAGACTAAAAATATATTTACATATTTACAAAAAGAGTTAAGTCCAACAGTATTGATTGTACAGTTTAATGTAGCCAGAATAGTGGAGTACTTACCTGTTTGTGGAGGGACTGAAAAGGTATATAGTAGGGTTGTGGGGATCTTAAGTAGGGGCTTAACAAGGACATATTTTGGAGTTGAGTACATGAAGTTTGAGTTTTTTTTAAAGTGGGATGGGTGAATGATGGAACAAATGTCTCTTGGGAGTTTGTTCCAGGCTTGGGCGACAGAGTGTTTATATAGGAGTTTGCCAGCTATTTTTTTGGGTTGGCAGATTTGTAGTAGTTGCTGATTAGAGGTATGACGAGTCTGTGGAGGAGTGTAGATAGAGATGAAGGAAGAGAGAGCAGGGCAGGATGTAGGTTTGTAAAGAATGAAGTGTAACATTCGAAGTTGTGGCAGCAGTAGAAGTTTGGGGAATTTTAACCAGTGGAGAGTATTTAGGGCAAGGCAGTGATGTGTATTGTAATGAGAGTTTGTGATAAATCTAGCTATCTTGTGGTAAGTTTGTTGGAGTTTGTTTAAAGTAGTAGTTTGGATGTTGGTGAGTACTGGGGCAGCATATAGAAGGGAGGGGTGGAGAAGAGCTTGTGCAAGGGAGAGACTGGCATTTGTAGTTAGAAATTTGTTGTTATGATACAGTAAACCAAGTTTCTGGTGAGTCTTTTTTATGCTTTGGAGCAGTAATTAACACATGCTCCGTGACATAAATCAGAACTTAGCAGGACTGCAGGCGATCTCATAGTAGATTAGCTCAGCAGGCTCTGTAGGAGACAGGAGGTTGGGGGACTGGTAGACATGGATGTTTTTTGCAAGCACAAAGGCAATTCAAACCCATGGCAGTTTCAAACACATATTCACAGTCTTTTTAATGAAGATGCACACAAACACACCAACTTGACTCGAGTGAGATTAGAGCCCCTACTTATCGAAGATAACAGACTAGAGAACACAGTACTTAATGCATGTGCCATGGCACAAGTGTGACTTTAACAGGACTTCAGGTGATCTTATAGCAGATGACATTAGCAGGCCCTATGGGGAAGAGAAGGTTGGAGTACTGCTATACATGGCTGTTTTTGCAAACACAAAAGCAATGCAAAACCATGCAAGTTTCCAAAACAGTGTTGAACACACATTCACAATCTTCTTAATGGAAACAGGCACACACACATGCTGATGTGAGATTAAAACCCCTACCTATCTAGGATTATTGGCTAGGGACCACAGTTCTTAACACATGCACCACAGAACAAAGTTGACTTTAGCAGGACTGCAGGTGATCTTATAGTAGATGACATCAACAGACCCTGTGGAGGACAGGAGGTTGGAGGACTGCTAAACATGGATGATTTTGGAAGCAAAGCATGAAAGAAAACTCCATATAATTTTTAAAGGCAGTGTTGGACTCCATACTCCTACTAATCTTTATGAAGACAGCCAGACATACACACACACACACACACACACACACACACACACACACACACACACACACACACACACACACACCAAACCCCTACCTAAGTGCACATGCTAACGAACACAATTTTTAATGTAAGCACCACTACACCAGCCTGGTTTTAACACAATGTAATGTGAACTTATAGTAGATGACATAATCAAGGGATGCAGGGAACACCAGCTTGGGAGGACTGCATAGGTACATCACTCCTTAGTGTCATTTGAGGCTAGTACACTAACAGTAGTATACTGTTTAGAAGCCATAGCTGTGTAACAGCATGCATCCCTTATTGAGCATATTTGGATGTTTTCCTTTGGCAGTGTAAGCCTGTGAGCAGAACTTTATTGCTACATCCATGAGGGAGCACACAACATTATATATTTTACTTTTGTTTTGTGTTAGATGTATGTGTTGCAGAATTGAAAAGATCCCATGGTTGTACTGATTGTTGTTGAGGTTGGTTGTGAGGAAACACATATGGTTGGTTATTAACTTTCTGTACAGATAGTTACACTGTGCCCTCAGTTTGCAATGTTTCCACATCTTGAAAATATAGAACAGTAAGTACACAGATCTATGTATGTAATGTAATAGTTAGTTTACCTCTCAACCTCAAAGAGCACAAAATCTGCACAAAGTCATAATTAATATGGTGAACTGGACAGTTTAGTGCTATGATAGTTAGGCACAGTGAAAATGCAATGAGTGTTCCACTAAGTGTACATGCATGCGTGTTTCATTCTTCTACCTATTTGTGCAAACATAAGGTGTATTGCTAACATCCACTCTTACAAATATGTAATGCACACATCTTACTTCAGCCCACTCCTCTCAGTACTCTAGGCCTTGATTTCACAATTGCTATGGGCAATCTGTAACTATTATCTGCATATTTCCTATTTCTGCAGTTTTGGGCTTCACACAATATATGTAAGCATTATTAATGTTTTCAGTAATTGATGCCTCGCGCAAATGTGTACTAAAAATATAAAGATGAAAATGCTATGGGACACAGAGTCACAGTCTGTACAAAACACAAACTATAGCAAAAACACCTCCAAAACTTCAACTTACATCAGGATTAGAACCCAGATCACCATTAAATCTTCATCAAGTGGGATGGCTGCCTTAGTCCTTTTGGCCACATAAGCTGCTTTCTATACTGGGGTTGTTCTTCACACAACCACCTTCATAAAAACTATGCACTGCTATCAAACCAAGCACAGTATATTATACAAGTACTTCCATGACTTACGTTTGGACACAGACCAGTTAGTAGATGCAGCTCCTGTCAAACATATGATTATAACTATACATCTCTCTGTCTTACAATCCTGTGTTTGTAGCTGGGGGGGGGGGGCACATTTACTGTTAGGATGCAAAGTAGCCTGAAGGCAGAAACTGCAATGGAGTAGAGTAAATTCCTAATTTATCTCTTGCATGATGTAACAGTCTTCAGATGTGATTGGACTCTGTGAGTGTTTCATGCCTGATGCATAACAATTACATGTGGTAACATTGTAGTAATATAAGTGTGTGTACTTGCATGTTAACTTAAGTTATCTACAAAAGCACCACTATATATTTGCATACTCTAAGACATATACAAGGATATGTTATGATAGTTTTCAACACTACAGTCTATGTTCAAGCCTTACCTTGCATATGCGTTGGCTGACACAGCATTAGTTCAGGGCTGATTCTTTCTGATGCAAGCAGTACACCACCACTACATGTATACATAAAGGTTGTGTCAGTTGCCTGACATCAATTTTAATATATGTATGCGAGTAGGAGGAAGCTGTTAGGCCCTAGGTGATCAGTGAATGTGCTATGCATTGTCTCTTAGCCAAAGCAAGAGTATACTGAGCATGTCTACATCTATCTACAGGGACAGGAGCTGGGGATTCCTCCTCCAAGTCCTCATGTGACTGTGGCTGTGGTGACCTACGCATCAGTGGGGGATGTGTGTCCATTCCCCTTCCCGATCCTGCTGCAGCTGTTTCTGCAGGATCAAATTATGCAGCATAGCACAAACTGTGAAAATATGTGTACATGGGTTTAGAGTGTATGGCAACACTCCACTGGATATATCTTGGCACCGGAACCATGACTTCAGAAGTCCAAACACATGCTCTATGATGTTCCTAGTTTGTGCTTGTGCCTCATTATGGTGTTCTTCTGTGGGTGTACATGCATTTCTGATGGATGTCATCATCCACAGTTCCAGGGCATAGCCAGCATCCCCCACTAAATGGCCTTGTGGGATGTCCCCCTAGCAAACCTCTGGTACAGCTGTGATGTGTGCAAGATATGAGAGTTGTGATAATTGCCAGGGCTGCTAGCACACACATGGGCATTGTACACCACTTGGCAGTTGATGGAGCAGTATCCCTTGTGGTTAATTTAGATTCTACCCTGCTCACCAGGTGGTGCCTTGATGTGTACATGAGTGCAATCTATGGCACCCAGTACTTCAGGGTAGTGTGCTACATGATAGAATTATTGCATTTTGCTGGTCCTCTCCTCAGCAGTGAGGGGAAACATTTGTGTTCACTGGCATGTATAACCATATCATCCAGGATATGGTGGAGTGTCCTGTATGCTGATTCCTGTGACACCCCCCATCATGTCCTCATATGGTCTTTGAAAAATACCTGTAGCTAATATTCTAAGGGGCACACATACCTTAGTTTCCACTGGATGGGTTCCCCTTGGTTGGCTCTGGCTCTGAGTTGAGGCCAGCAGAGCTCACAGAGTTATTGTAATGTGTCCCCATCTACCCTGTAGTGCTTTACAATCTCCAGCTCATGTAGCATCTGGTAGGTCACCCTAGGGCTAAACACTCTTCTCCTTCTTGGCCTAGGCCTATTGTCATTAGCACCAGCAGCACTGACTTTAGCCTTGAGCACATACAGATGTAGAATAGCTGCAGCAGCCCCTAGCATTATGTCAGTTAAAAGTTTCAAGTCTCTACTCCAGCGTTGTTGAAGTATTAAGGAAAAGTCTGACTGTAGGCTGTATGCATTCTTTACACATTTCATGATTAGGGCCACCATCTGGTATTGGCTGATTTAAATGACATTCGCCTGCTTAGGGTATAACTGGCAGGATTTAGAAATCCTGCTGAAGTGTGTATTGTTGCACTCTGCGCACCAAAGCACAGCAGAACGCAGCTATGCATGATGACAGCAAATCATGCAAAACATTTCATAATATCATGCCTATTGTCATGATACATAAATAATATGCTAATTACAGATAATTGCAGTTCATTTGTATGGCCTACAATGCCAGCAAAGTATGACTAGAAGCTGATATAGCCTCTGCTTGAACCCAAGGCTATCTGTACCCTAGTCCAACATCTAACAGTCACCGTCAAAGGACTAGAGGGGATTAGTTGAGCACAACCCTCGCTTACTGGGTTTGCACAATGCTCAGAAGTTGTCATCCATGGAAAACACACACCATATAGGAGCTTACATAGAGTGTACAGCCCTACATGGTCCCTGCTTTTTGGGATTCAACATATCCACTCATTTTTTGCATCATTTACGTAATAACCATGCTGACAGCCTGAGAACTACATGGATAGTAGCCGTATAAGCTGGGCAACAGCGCAGGTGTACAGATTTAAAGATACAATGCAGGGTATTATTGTAATTGTTGTGAGAATATATCATACCAAACTTTTTAATAACATTTGTCTTATTCTTTTTAAAACATTTTGCACATAACAGTGCATTCCACAAATTTGTGCTAAAATAAAAATTATAATATTTATAGTGATTTTACACATATTACTGAAGCTTTTGGACTTCCTTGGCCTGTAAATACCTGTTTTTTACCTTTTTATGGACATTCTGTGCATATTTCAGGACTTATGTATGCCCTTGTTTCCATGTAGGCTTCTGTACCCAGAAAATGTTTGCATACATTTCCAACATGGACAAGGAGTCTACACAATTGTGTGTAGGGTTCTTGCATTGCTTCACCATATTGGATTGCTTCATTAGCATAAAATGCAGCTACTTATTCAGAAATTTGCATGGCAATCAACTTTATATTGGTGCAAGTGAATGTGCACGCTTGCGTGCCCCGACATGGAGTTTACTGAGTCTAAAATCTGCTACACCCATGTTCACATCATGCCGTGCCACAAACATGGAAAAATTGACAGTGTAAGCTTTATTGAATTTGCAACACTGACTTTTATCACTATAAAAATATTTCTTACTGATAACATCACTATTTGTACAGTTTTCTAGCATTTATTATTCTCAAAACATTTATTGTGTTTATCTAATTTTTTTTAAGTTTATTTTTCAGAAAATAATTTGGAATGCAAGATGTGTGTAGCCTGTTAGAGATGTGACATTCTACACCACATAGGTGTTAATGAGTTAACAAATGTATAAAACTAAAATGTGTAAAATGAAAATAAATATCATTCGAACAACAATTTGTATCTATTTAGTTGCACTAAACAGAGGTCAAGTATCAGTGCAATTGTGTCGCCCATCATATCAGCTTTAAGATGAAATCTTTCAATAACCCGTGTCCAGTATAGCTTTGGAAATAATAATGCAAATATAAGCAAACAATATTTGGCACCTAGATGTGCCACTAGAACGATCTTAGGGAAAACCCTGGAGGTACCACTAGGGTTTAATGAGTTAAACAAAACAGATGTACAGATTTTAGCAGAATTTTTAAAATGTACTATATGATTCATGAAGGAGCAAGCATAATATGGAAGTGACTTACACAGAAGCATTTTAGCACTTAGGTCTCAGCAAAGAAAATGATTGGAGTGTTTTAGCATGTAAGATTTTCAAATGTTTTATTAGTGCAATTTTATTATGTGATGCTGTACCCTGAAAAAATCAAATATAGATAAAAGCACATAACAAATAAAATGTTTACGAGTCTTGTGTAATACATGCTAATTTTTAATTCTGTGAATGCAATCTGACAATTCAGCAATCAAAAAAGGAGAAACGCATTGCAAATATAATATCAGAGGTATTTTATATAGCAACTCAGACATCCCAAATAACTTCAGTGGAGTGGTGGTATTTTGTTTGATTTGTAAGAAAGGCACTCATCTCTGTGTAGAATAAAACAAAGGAAAAGGAACATCTCATAGGGACAGCAGCCAAATATAAAAGGTTTTGAGGTAACAGTCACTGTGAAGCCTGTAAAGAGACGAAACAAATAGAAGGTATGAGATGAATGCAGCAACCTAAGCATTTCTTTTAATGTATTTCTGACAACAGGGAAGGAAAGGTACATAAAAAGAGATGCAGATGCATAAACAATGCTTCTAGTAGTTCAGGTCAAGGTGCAAAGAGAGCTCAACTGAAATTTGGCAGGAAGAAGCAATGTTGTTCCCTCCCCATGGTGAAATGATCATTTACTTCTAGTGTCATAAAACATGCCGCCAGAATTAAAAATAGTCTAACATGAATTCAGCTCTGTCATTCACCTGATTTATGATTTGAAGCAAAAGCTTGACTATTGCACTAAAAAGTTCATATAGTGTGAGCAGTTTGCATCTATAGTCTACCAATCATTGCAACTTTCAGCTATATATTAGGCAAGTATTTGATTCCTTTTGCAAGCAGTTTCAGTGATGTCTTCGAAGTATGGTCTCATATGGGTAGTAGGTGAGACATTAAACTAAGAATGGTGGCTAATACCTAAGGCAAACTGCTGAATACAAATTCCAGTCATAATATGGCACAAATTGGAGGCTACTACCCTGTTTCATTTGATAAAAAACTGAATTTATCATCATATCATTGTAAATTGTATAGGAAAACTTTGCTATGGCCATATGAAGACATAAAGGGGAGGTCATGCCTGTTAAATTTGGTCGACCTCTTTGAGACAGCCACCAAAGCCATGGATGAGGGGAAGAAACCGTCTACCTTGACCTGGCCAAAGCTTTTAATACTATATCCCCCTCGGGCATAATAGATTCCACTAGGCATCAATCCATATGTTATTAGATGGGTAGCAAACTGGTTCACTGATAGATCCCATCTAGTCAAAGTAGGGAAAGCCACCTCAAGCAATAGACCCGTAATGAGCAGTGTACCCCAGGAATCGGCCCCTGTTGTTTGGGATATACTTTTCTGAAGTACAAGCCAAAACCAGTGGGCTATGGCTTACCAAGTTTGCAGATGACTGCAAGATGGGCACTGTCATCAATGTCGCTAGTGATGTGGACATTCTGCAAGAAGGTCTCACCCAAACAAATGACTGGTGTCAGAAACATCGCCTCAAAATGAATGACAAAAATTGCATCATCATCCCCTTTGTGGAGAATGACATCACTACAAATTATCATATTAATAACAAAGTCCTAAGCACGCAATCACTTGTGAGGGACTTGTGAACCCATGTTGATAGCAAACAGACTTTGGACCATCATATCACCTCAGCTGTAAGTGATGCTTTCTACATGGCCCACCTCCTTAGTAAGGGTATCTCATCCAGAGACAAGGAGGTCATAACATCCCTGTGTTCTTCCCTTATAAAACTCATTGAGTACAATGCCCCTTTTAGCATGTACTTCACAAAGCACATTCAGCAGCTGGAGAGATCACAGAGGTTCCTCCCCATGAGAATCCAGGGCCTAAAACATCTACCCTAAACAGATAGGCTAAAGACCTTGTCCATCTACTCAGGCTTATACAGGCTCCTCAGAGGTCACATCTGTCTGGCATACAAAGCAATCTCAGACCCCACCTTGATGGGACTACTGCATATCCACAAGTCAAGGTCCATTCAAGTAACCTGCATGCACAACTTCAACCTGGTCTGTGGTATCAATAGGAATTGGTAGCAGGACAGATTTGTGTAACAGAGACTCCCCCTTCTGTGGAACAGACTCCCTTTCCACATCAAGCAGAGTACCCCATTAACCCTTTTTAAGCACAACCTGGATAACTGGATGAGGAATAGAAAATTTACACACTTGGGATTCCACCTGTCTCCCTACTGGACAGGGGCATCGGGTGCTGACTTGTTGGAACATGAGTTAAATTCTTGACTAGGCTTGTAAGGGCCTCAGGGCCAATAGCCTGGTAGCTTCCAATGATCCTATGATCTTATAAAGAAGTGATATGAAGTTAGGGTAAAATATATTTTAACTCAACAGCATTAATCAAGAATAGTAGATGAACTAGCATTGACTGATTCTGATACATTGTCCTTATCTTCCTTTGTGAGTACTATGCAAACATTAATTTACAAATCCCTGTTTTTGCCAATATTTTTGCCCAGCTATTAACATTTCTTTAGTCTTTGTTCCGCTAAATATCTGTAAGAAGTAGTATTTTCTTTCTTGATGGAACTTACTACTGTTTGGGAGCATTACATTATGACTGCCATATATTTCCATACCCTTCTTTATTCTTCTATACTTATTATTATTTTGTGCCATTAATTACATGAACATTTTTCTCCTCTCATCTGAAGAACCCTCATTTGAAATATCAGGGATTTTAAGGTTTCGGCTTTATGATCTCGAGATTCTGAAATTTGATATTTCAGGATTCCGGGATTATAAAGTGAACCTATATATATATATATATATATATATATATATATATATATATATGAAAAAAAAAAATATATATATATATATATATATATATATATATATATATATAGGTTCACTACGAAATTTTGAAATTCCAAAATCTCGAGTTTCAGAATATCAAGTTCAGAATCTTAAGATCTTGAAATCTTGAATTGTGACCCCCCTCCCGAAACACTACCCAACACAGTAAAACATGTGTATGTAGCGGGGCAAGCCCCCATGCACCCTCCATGTGGGGGGCTGCACCCCCCCACCCCCCGCAACTTAAATATACTAACTCCGAGATCACACTACAGTGAGGACAAGGGAAATCTCCTGGTCCACGCTGTATGCTGATCTCTGTTCAGGATTTTGAAGTTTTGAAACTTCGAACATGTGATATTCGAAGTTTTGAGCTTTGAAAATCTGAATGGAACCCAGATATATATATATATATATATATATATATATATATATATATATATATATATATATATATATATATGCATATCTATACATATATTCTGTACATTTATATGTCTAAAATGATTGAAATACCCACACATCAATGGTGCTGACATTGACAACAAAAGCATATCACTATGTATGCATCAAGGCATACAAAAAGTAAGGCAATACCATTGTATGCATATTGCATGCCCCACACCTCTTTTTAATTGTATGTGTCAACTGTGAGATCACACAGTTCCTGGGGAAAAGGCATATTCTCCAACTTCATAAATTGTTGATACTGTACACCTGTTAACCATCTGTTTTGTTGATCAACATGTGCAGACAGAACATATGTTGGCATTAGGGAGTTTTGCTCACTTATCCACTATATAGGGATCTACTACTAATACTCAGTGCACAGACAGAAAGGTCAAGGTAAATGCTGTCACACTCATGTTGATTTAATCACATCAATACCCTACACTGCATGCTATGAGGATAATCCTCAGAACATGCAACAAACTCAAAACCAAAAGTGTTTTTATGAGGAGTTGTGCCCCAACAACCCCTAATAATTATATACACTAGCTCTGAGACTGCATAATCCTTGAGGAAAGAGCATTTCCCCCTAGGCCTGGGGTTCTCTGTCTCAGACAGCTGTCAACCAATGTGGGTTGAAAATACATATGTTGATACACTGAGATTTGATTTATGCCAGGGCAACAGCCATATTAATTCCTGGAGCAATAGCCTGCAGCCCCACAATCCACTCATACCCATTTAGTTCTAGCCTATTATTCTGGTCCCCACCCCTTCTATTTTTCTAAACTACATTAATAACCCACTGAAACTCAAAACGCATTTTGAAGAAGAGACAAATGGTTTTAAAATGCTAAAAAATCGTTTGTTAAAAAATCTCTTAGAAAAGTCAAAAGTTATGAATAATGTTTTACAACTATTGTTTATGCATTTTATAATATATAATTGAGCTTGTTTCCTGATTGGGGCTGTGTCACATGATTTTAATTTGAGTTTGTCTAAATTAACTGACTACACACTTAAGAAGGGCAGTAGCCTGAAAGCTTTGTGATATCTGCGAAATTAAAGTATTTCTTCTGCTCAGTGTTTGCTATCACTGAAATTGTTTTTGGATTTTTGCTTGGTGTTTTCAATGAAAGTTCACCTTAGTGTTGGTCCTCTTTTCTTTATTTTCAATATAAAAAAAAAAAAAAAAACACCAAAGCATGTCAAATCCACCCAATATATATAGATATAGATATACAGATAAGATGTAGATATTAGCTTAATACATGTTTTATGCAGCTGTTATGGCAGCCTTTTTGTATCATCATTGCTTATCCACTTCGTTTTTGCATAGCTGGTCCATAATTTAGTATAATGCCCCATTCAACATGTACCTTAATAAGCACCTGCAGCAATTGGAGAGACCTCAGAGGTTTCTAACAAAGAAAATCAAGGGGCTCCAGCATGTGCCTTATACAGACCGATTAAATTCCCTGTCTATATACTCCTTATCATATAGACTTTTTAGAGGAGACTTATGCCTGGCCTACAGAGCAATTCAAGACCCAATGAACTTGTTGCATATCCATAAATCAAATGGGCTTAGGGATACCCATTCCAGGGACTTAAATATGTCCAGTGACTTAAATAGGACCTGCTGGAGGCACAGATACTTCTCCAAATGACTGCCACGTCTCTGGAACAAGCTACCAATTCATGTGAAACAGAGCACCTCCATGACAATATTCAAGAGGAAACTGGATGAGTGGATGGGCCCCCATAAATTCTTACAGGGAATAAGGCCTCATCCCTCCTGGACATCGGCATTCATCACTAAATGTAGTCTTGGGTATTGACTAGCACTTCTATGGTATTACATTGGGTTGAAATGGCTAGGTTTAAAATGATCTCTGTGTCAATATCCTAGTAATCTCATATGATCCCATTATCCTATGATATTATTTAGAGATTTTCTGAAGTAAATATTTCTGCCTGACTGTCAAGAGACTTTATGGGCTCATGTCTGGGTTTAGCTCCAAAACAATTAAGTTTATTATACTTAATCACTCCAAAGTCCCTCTTTTGTCCTTCTATTGCTGTAGAACTCTGCAGAGCATGATGCAGGAAGTTGCTGAGGTGTATACAAGTGCAAAAACCTCACAAATTCGGGTTTTATAGCAGGAAAATGAAAGAAAAAGAAATTAGCCCAAAATGGCAAATAAACCACTAAATTCTGGGCAGAAACCACTCCTCCAGGGACAGATAGGCTGCTCAAAGCTTCCCTCTCTCACAGGTGAACAGAGAAACTTCCTTCTAGCCAAGTAAGGTATGGGCAAACACAGAAACTTGTAACACAGCCCTGAATTCAGCACTAACCTGAAAACCTGGCTATATTAGCTTAGAAAGGTTGGAAAACAAATTTTTTTTTTTTTTGGAAAATAAAGCAGATACAATAAAAAAAACAATTTAAATACACAGAAATGGCTATCACATTTGAGTGTGTAGCCTGCAACAGTTAAACAAATAATTTAAAGACAAAAACCACTTTGTTAAAGTGCAGGCAGTAAAATAAGTGCAATATGTAGCTGAAACAACCTTTTTAAATCACAGAAACTCTAAAAAAATCAGTGTTATAGGCAGAAAGAAAATGCAGAAAAAATATACTTAATCACTCCAGAGTATCTCTTTTGTCTCTCTGCTGCTGCAGAACTCTGCAGGGTACCAGGCAGGAGCTTGCTGAGCGTTTACTTTCATTACACCTTGCTTAAAGTGGCTATCATTGAATGAAACATGCTATGTGTGAAAATTAATAGCAATTAGATGATCAGTTTTGTAGAATCATTGAAATGACTTTTTGCAGGTTGATTTACAATTGAAGGAACTACAATTAAAATGCAGTACTGTGCTTATTTCTTTCACTTTCATTTCTATCATCCGTTAGAAGTAAACATAGAAAGTCTCTTTCTTTGGGAAGACATACTAAGGGCAGTTAAATGATTGTTGTTAATCAGTGATGTGGCGTGTTGGGCATAAAGTGTATTTATCTGAGAACATCAATCTGAAATAGATTGCTGTAACTATTATATGTTTTACTTTCATAGTCTGTCATCAGAGGTTTGCACAGAATGTGCCTTTGTTTTTTTGGAGACAGGCTGTGCGTGAAAGCAAATAGCAATTGCATTATCACCATTAACCTATCACCAGTGGGGCTTGAGTAGCAGCATATGTATTTGAGAGCAAAAAGGTGAATCACATTACTATGACTATTCATTTTTCAATTTTTTTTCAATTAAACACCAGAGATGTAGAAAAATATGGCTATCTTGGATGTGGAAGATATGATATCTGTGAAATCAAAGGATAATGATATAATCACTGTTAAACAATCAATGATATGCCATATTAGGTGACAAGCTGTGTGTTTAACAGTTTCAAGTTGAATATACAACTATGGCTAATTCTTTCTCTTTCATTCAACACAATCAAATATCAGAGTTGTACCTCTCAGTTGATCACAGTTAAAGAAATATTGGCATGCAAAAGTGGTTTAGGCTAAATGATGGTAAATCCTGATACAAGAAACAAACAAATCTAATTGTACCTTTTGAGTGTGAAAATGCTTGCTCTGTTTGATTGCTTTAATGAAATATTTGTCTGAAGTGTTTCCTGGTATGGTATTTCTTACTAAACAGTCCTTGGCCTGGCATATCAGGAAGCTTATTAATTTGTACTGGAAGTGTGAAAATATAATCATTGCATATTTTAGTTATGGTCATTTATATGACTCCTGTACAGCTGCAGATACAGATTCTATCTGAAGTGTCACATTTTACTTGGGCAGTATGTATGTGGAACCATTTATGTGACTTCTTCAAAACTAATGGAGAGTTACTCATTTTAAAAGTTCAGACTAAACGTGGATAATATACATGTGGAAGGAGTTGAAACTAGTACGTTTTGTTTATTAAAGCATAATGAGACACAATACCTAATTTGGTTTTCAATTTTTTTTTTACTTTCTTACTATAATTTGAAGCAGACTTTCACCAGATGTCTTTAGATTCTGTTCACAACAAACATGCATGTTTTACTCATTTTCTTGGGGACAACAATATAATATATAAAATTCTAAGCATATATTGCTTTCATAACATAATAAACATAAAAATTAAATAATAATTATTGTTATTTCCTGAATGTGATGTTTTTACAGAAGTTTTCTGAAATATTTCTACAGAAAAAGGAAACAAGAATGTATTATGATAGATCATGATTTGGCATTCAGAATGTCACTATCCAGCTGCTAAATAACCTTATAGGCTCATAGGTGTGTACTTGGTTAATGGCCCTGGGGCCTTTACAAGCCTAGCCATAGGATTACCTGGCATAGTGCCATAGCATCTAAAAGTACATCCACTATCCAGTTTATATGTAAATTTATAGATTAATTGTTAAAGTGTTTTACTAGAATGCATCAATTTGTTTTTAAGGATTAGCATATTGCTTTTTAAACACTGGTGATGAGATAGCAGGAAATTTAGAAATATTGATTGCTTCTGTGAAATGCTAAGCTCTGTGGTCTGGCATGATTTTATTTCCACAAGCTGAAGGAAAGTGGCTAGCTCAGCTTTCTGAATACATGTTTTGTGCAAAAAATGTACATTCCAGATACATAACTAGCTGCTTTCCATTCAACTGTTGACAATGAAAACACACAGGATCCTGGTTTACAATGCTTTGTAGAAGGATAGGCATTTCTGAATAACCCTATAATGTTTCACAAATATTTCACTGTCATAGTCTGGCATGTTGCACTACAGTTAATTTCTTTAAAGGGATCGTATATAACTTCTTATCAGGTTGAGAAATAAAACACATATCCATGATTTATTTTTATTGTCTTGATTTTATATTAGATGTAAAACTCATATGTATTTTATAATACTAAGCACACTTCAGGCATGGCATTACCAAAGCTCCCTGAACCAAAGACAATATAGATAAGACAAATTCAGCTTTGAGTTGCACTAATATTCCAAAGGGAGCATTTTATACTTGTATGTCTTATTATAATTTCCTGATATGTTTGGGGAGAGATATCTTGATGACTGTTGGTTGGTGTAGAGAGCAGATGAGGAATTCCTTTTGGAATTTTTGGAATATTTGAATTGCAATATGTAGGGTGTTGAATTTAAGTTGACTTACTCTAGATCAGACATCACTTTCTTGGATGTGTCAGTTAGGAGAACACATCTGGACAATTTGGAGAGTGAAGTATTTAGGAAGTTTCCACAATTCAACACCCTACTACATGCTACAAGTTTCCACCCACAACATGTCTATGTCATCAAGAATATCCCCAAATCACAATTTCTCTTTATTAAGAGAAATTGTTCAAATTCCTCCATATACGACCATCACCGACGAGATTTAACATCTAGGTTTAAGAATAGGGGATATCAAGTGGGTGACATCACTAGGGCCAGTCAGTTTGCCAATCAACAGGATAGATCACAGTTGTTGTCATATCGGGTTCGGGATACTGAAAAATCACAGGTACTCAGATTAATTACAACTTATGGGAGAAACACTAATAGTTTTATGAATATTATTCATAGACACTGGCATCTATTAAGATCAGATGACACTTTAAACAACTATATTGGTGATCGATGTTTCTATTCTTTTCGGAAGGGGTGGTCTTTGGGATCCTTATTCAGCCATTATAAAAGGGTTTATGACAAGGGTTCAGGTTTAACCAAACAAATGACAATGACTGGTCAATTGATATTGGGTTGTTATCCATGTGGTCATTGTATTTATTATCCAAGAGTGTTGAAGTCAAATAGTTTTACGTCCTAAAATTCTCCACATGTATACAATGTCCCATTTTTTGCCAGTTGTAACACTACTTGGGTTATTTATTTAGCCCAATGTAGTTGTCGGGCATTTTATGTGAGACAAACATCCCAACCCTTCAAAATAAGGGTTGGAGAACATCTAAGTGACATCAAAAATAAGAAAGGTTTGAGTTCTCTATTTAAACACATGCTTAAACATCCGATGGGATTCTTCAGTTTCATGGTCATTGAGCACATTAGGTTCAGGAATAAAGAGGCTCACACACTACATGAAATGTTAACAAACAAAGAGAAAATGTGGATTATTAAATTGGGGACCCTCTTTTCTCCTGGGTTAAATGACCAATTTTGAAACATCTTCACACAAAATTGTATATTTGTATTAATACAAAGTGCTCTTTGTTTTGTTTAGTTAATTATGTTTGTAACATGACAACAATTGTTTAAATTTTTATGACATATATTATTATTGATATGGTAGTATTTCTTATGTGCACTAGAGGGCGTCATTGGACACCATATATAAGGGAGATATCAATGCCAGTTACATCTTTTCACTTTTTCAAGTTTGGTTGCTGAAGAAGGCTTTTGCCGAAACCGGTATAACCATACTGGTGTATTATTGACTATCGGTCATGTAATAAAAGTGTTTTGTAACAAGCCACAGGAGATGTTGGGTACTGGCTTTTTCTTTTTTGGTCGGATACACTACATAGCCATGCACAAGCCGTTCATGCAGGTATTTTTCCGTTGGTATGTTTGGGAAGAACTCACATAGGTGACCAACATATGTCCTTTTGTTACACAGGTGCCAAATTAGGGCTTCATAGAATTTTGTTATCACAGTTGGGCACTGGGTTTATACTCAGTTTCTTTTAGTGGAACTATATGACTTCTGCTCAGTGATGGCAATGCAACACTGCCTAGAATATGAAAAAAAGATGCTAGATGCTATTGCCTGTTCTAGGCATTCAAAAGGAGAGGATCAATATGAATACAAAGATAAATATCCAGCCACTTAGATGTAAAATAAAACTAATTTACTCAAATAAATATAACTAAAACACAACCACATCAGCCAGTTTTCAAATGCTTTCAATTCTTCTCTCTGGTTAGCATTATCTGCAACAAAATGTAGTGATAGTACTTTTTAAATGCACATATCAAAACTTAAATTATGACTGTCAAACAAATCAAAAAAGGGTACTTTTCCGTTAATCCCCTACCAGTTTGCGCTGCTGTATTTCACTGGTATTTCCGCACCAGACACAAGTTTTTGGGTGACAATTACTTCTGCACAACTGACTGACAAGTGTCTATTGTCATGTTAGGTGTACAGGACCATTTGGACATTGCAGAAATAGCTGCAGTCCACCATTAATCCCCTACCAGTTGCGTGAGGTTTTATTTTTTTTTTTACAAATAGTTTCGGCCAGAAGCTAGTTACCTTTTCAGTATAATACTTACAAGAGAATCCTGTCTCACTAGAGAAGAAGGTTAATGTAGGGGAATACCATTAGAAGAGAAGGTGAAAAGATTCATAACATTTACTGGATATGCTTGGATCGGGTGATGTTTACCATATATTCTCAGGATTAATGTGTACTGCTGTCAAATCAGCAACTGCAAACTTTATAAAGAACCCATTGCATTGCATCTGTATGTTTTCAGCTACGCGAGGGGCTCTGAAAAAGTCTTCACAGTTGTAATGCAGTACAATACCCATTAAAAAAGGTCTTGCCAAAGCTCACAGTCCCCAGTTTATTCAGTCAGCCCTCACATGCAAATAAAAGGAGTCGTTCTCCAGAATGTAAAAACTGCGACCGCGCAGCACCACACAAGACATTCATCTCTGCAGTACTGCTTGCCTGCCAAATGAAATAATAAAAAAAAAAAGTAACCTTACCTAATGAAAATGATTGTTTTCACATCACATTTGTCAGTCCTGCATGAATGATAAAATAGCACTGAAACACAGCAGCGTGAAGACGTGGTAGGTGTTTAACAGAAAAGTACCCAAAAAAGTTCAATCGCATTTGTTATTTCTTCTCTATCATTAAGTTTGTTTTACTGAAACGTCATTCAAGCTGTACTCTTAGTTGGCATTGCTGCTTACCTTCTATTGGTTGAAGTTCATTTAGTAGATTCCTTAATATGTCTTGGGTTATGAAACAGCTGTTGTAGATATTGAAATTGAAACATACCAAATGGTTAGACTCATGGTGATGTTCTTCCAGTTTATGGTAACCACATATTACAGGTTCATAAGTAAGTTCATGGTAGTCACTCTGCAGACCATTATAACCCTAGTCAAAAATACAAAAATAAATAAATATATATATATATATATATATATATATATATATATATATATATATGTGTGTGTGCAGATATATATATATGGTCCCCTTCAGATGGTCAGACTTTTAAAAGCTCAACTTTCATATGGCCGAGACCATATGATCGAATTTTTAAAAGCTCGACCGGTCAGAATGGGGATCTCCATAGACCGCAGAATGGGGAGACTTCCCTTTACCGCAATGTAGTGGGATTTCGAAGTTAGTATATTTAAATAGCGTGGGTGGGGGGTGCAGGGGGTGCAGTGGGGGGGGGGGCTTGTCCCCCTGCTAGCACTGTTTAGTTTTTTTTTTTTTTTTTTTCACATTTTTGAATATTCAGATGTTCGATCATATGGTCTCAACCATATGAAAGTCGAGCATCTGGATGTTCGATTATGTAAAGTAGACCCATATATATATATATATATATATATATATATATATATATATATATATATATATTCAAGAGTTCCCTCCAGTCACAGGAAGGGTAAGACAATGAAGAACAGGGGAGAATTTGAAGCTACTCATCTAATTGTCTAGGTTTACCGTAAAGGTAACAATAGTACCACTCTGCTTAACATGCAGTGGTTGTTACAGAGGTAAAGGATACATGATGCATGAATCTATCATGTACATGTGTCTTATTTATCTATAGATGAAGGTTTAATTTCGTTAACCAAACATTTGAGGTACCACTTGTTCTGTGAAAGAAGAGGAGATCAATGAGGGTGGGATATTTCATGGCTTGAAAGGCTAGACACAGATCTCCATGACTGAGAGTGTAAGAGATTGAGTACTGAGAGATGGCTGCCAGTATGTCCTGATAACTAAAATGTTACAGGTCACTGATCATTTTAGTTATGAGTCACTGTGGTCTCTAAAGCTGAGTGATATGTTTAGAGAAATATATGCTGAAATTGTATTATATTCAAAAACAAGTCTGATGAGATGCAAGTAAAGATAAATTAATACAGCTTGCAATCTAGTAAAGATGCCTTTGTTAATTAGATGAGCCAGGCAGAAAACATTCCAAATTCCTGCAAAGATATCATGGTCAAAGGATAAGGAAATATCAACAAATGTGCTTACCTGTATTGTGGTAGTGTCATGTTACAGGAGTTTGGGACCTATATGGGAAGTGAATTTTTTTTAACCAAAACAAAGAATGCTATATTTCCACACATATTTTGAGACTATTATCCTTGCACAGTTGTTGGTGCAATGGTGAGTCTGTGGAAGATCAAATAACTACCCCAACTTTTAAGTTATTTACAAATGTAGGTAACCACAGAACAGGGTTGTTGGCCTGAAAACCTGAGAAATAGATGTCACATAAGATATGATCCAGTACTTAGCCCTGAGGTACACTAATGGTAATTGTTTTTGCTTTCAGAGGTGCTATCTGTGACTTTAACCATGTGTTCATAGGTTCATAGGTAGGTACTAGGCTATCGGCCCAAGGGCCTAGGTAAGCCTAGCCAACAAGGTTCCCTGGCTTATGTCACCCAAGAAAGTTATTTTCCTGTGCCACTGTCAAGCAGAGACACAGAAGTGATCTCCGGGGTGTATTTCCTATTTCCCATCCATGCATCAATATTTTTCTTGAAGAGTGCTAATGAAGAACTTTGCTTGACATAGATGGGTAGCCAGTTCTAAAGTATGGGAAGTCTCTGGGACAGGAATCTATCCCTCCAGCATGTCCTGTTTATTGTGGTTACAAGGTTTAGGTCCCTAGAGCGTGTAGCTCGGAGGGATTGGGATTTCTTTAGGTGTAGCATATCCAACAGCTCTGGGTTTGACATAGCTTTATATGTTAGGGAGAGATCACCTCGGAGTAGGCGATATGCTATAGAGTAAAGCTGGAGTTTTTTGAGGCAGTCAGTGTAGGGCATTTGTTTGAGGCCAATAATCCTCTTTGTGAGGTACTTCTGTGACCTTTCCAGCTGCTGCAGATGTCTTGTGAGGTACATTCCAAAAGGGGCGTTGTACTCTATAATGGGTCTAATGAGTGTCGAGTAGAGGGGAACAATGACCTCTTTTTTCCTGGATGAGAACCCTTTTACGATGAGGTGTGCCACGTAGAAGGACTTCCTGACTACTGTGGTGATGTGAATATCAAAGGTCTCTTATCATGCATTCGGTGTTAAGTAGATTGCTGCCTATGTGGTAGTTCATGGGTACAGAGTTTTTAGTAAAAGGGGATGACACTGCACTTTTTGGCATTGAACTTGAGGCCATGGCTCTGACACCAGGCATCTGTCTCAGCGAGGCCCTTCTGTAGGATGTCCACATCATTTGGGGACTTGACTATGGCTCCTAGTTTGCAGTCATCTGCGAACTTCATTAGCCAGAGGCATTCTGTGTTAGCCTGTACTTCAGAGAAGTAGATACCAAACAGGAGTGGTCCCAGGACAGAACCCTGTGGTACTCCACTTGCCACTGCTTTGAGGTCAGATTTGGAGTCTGCAACTTTTACAGTGTGGGTTCTGTCAGTGAGCCAGTTGGCAACCCATCTTGTGACATAGGGATTTATACCTAGTTTAGTGAGTTTAGCTATGATTCCAGAATGGGGGATGGTGTCAAAAGCCTTGACGGGGTCAAGATAGGCTGTGTGAACCACCTTACCCTCATCTATGGATTTGGTGACTGCCTCAAAGAAGTTGATCAGGTTCAGGAGGCATGATCTGCCTTTCACAAACCTGAACTGGGTGGGATCCAGAGTTTGGAGGTTTCCAATGTCTTTGTTTATGAGTTTTATGATGATACGTTCTATGGCTTTGCAGACCAGGCTCGTCAGGCTAATAGGTCGATAGTTCCCGGGATCAGTGGTGGCTCCCCCTTTGTGGAGTGGGATAACTGTTGCTGTGCACCATTCAGTGGGCACAAAGCCTGATCCAAGGCTATTATTGAACATGGTGCTTAAGTAGGGAGCCAGTTCATTCTGAAGTTCATGTAAAACGCAGCCTGGGATGTTGCCCGGTCCCATGAATGCTGTGTTTCTGGCTTTAGAGAGTACAGCTTTTACCTGCATAGTTGTGATTACAGGGACTCTGCATTCTTCCTGTATAGATATGGGCCCTTTAGGGGTGAGAGGGGGTTAAAGTTAGCACTGAATCTATCTGCCAGGATGTTGGCAATATCAGTTGGTTCTGTAATTTTCATGCCTTTGTGCTGTAACTCAGAGCAGATCTGAGTGTTGCCATCGAGATTCTTGACATAGCTATAGAATGCTTTGTGGTTATCCTTGGAATTAGTGGCAATTTTGTTTTTGTAGCTTGCTTTGGAGGATCTTATAAGGGATCTCAGCTTCTTACTGAGGCTGACCAGGGAGCTCCTCCACTCATGGGATTTTACACTCTTTTGTAACAGTTTCTTCCTTTTGTTGTACAGTTTGTTTTTTGGCAGGGGACCACCAGATTGGCTTCCTTTTTTTGGAGGATAGCGTCTTGGTTCTGTTTGGGATAGCACGATCCATGCACTCGTGTAAGTGCTTATAGAGTGCATTTGTGTAGGATTCAGCAGTTGTAACTGTATTTTCCAACTGCTTGGGTGTCATGAAGTTCACCACTTCTGTCTTAAGAAGCATGAAGTTGGCTTTGGAGAAATTTTTTACTGTGGTTTCCTTAATGGGGGGGGGGGTGGGGGCAGGATGTGGATATCAACGGTGATTAGCTTATGGTCGGATCTGACCAACGAGGAGTTGACTTCAGGTGTGGAACACCGGTCACTCATGTTGGTAATGACTAGGTCTAGGATATTGTTGCCCCTGGTGAGGGTGTGGATAAATTGATCCAGGGCATTGGAGTTTATGAATTCCAGATAGCGTTGAGCTAAGGAGTTGGTACACAAGTAGTTTTCCCAGTTAATGGTGGGGTAGTTGAAATCGTCCATTATTAGGGTGTTTTGTTGAACCTTAATATTTCCCAGTACATCAAGAAAAGAGGAGTGGGAATCCTGGGGCATGGTGGGGGATCTGTAGCAAGCTACAATTTCGATTGCAGTTTTGCCCAGAGTTAGTTGCACTTGGATAACCTCGGATGCATTGTGCTGAGCAACTAGCCTGGAGGTGTGGATATCCTTAATGAATACGGACACACCTCCACCTTTGGTGTTTCGGTCCAGGTTACATGGATGAAAAGTGTGGTATGTGTTATAGCCTGGTAGTGCAGGGGTGCTCTCTGGAGCCTTGAACCAGGTCTCAGTCACTGCACAGATATCGATGTTCTCCATTTTAAGGATTGCCTCCAGTGAGTGCATTTTGAGATTTAGACTTCTAGCATTGAGTAGCATTACCCTCAGTTTTTGCTTGCCTGTTCCTGTTATGGTGGTGAATTTGTTATTTGAACCTTGCCTAAAAAAGGCACTATAGGGGCAGCAAGAGCCTTAGCCAGTATCCAGAATCCCAGGGGCGACAGGGGCAGGCCATCTGTGGCAAAGCATCGTGGTCTGTCGACCATGTCATCTCAAGCAGACAGATACTGTTATTATCAGACAACCAGTTAGTTGATTTTAGAGAAAGCAAACATGCAGATTAATTTTTGTTTTCCTATATAAATTTGTTTTGAATATACATGTTGCTAAATATACCAGTGGCACGGACTTACAATTTGCATATCAACTAAAGACAGGATGACTTGATGCATTTGTGTTACAGATAACTGGATAAATGTTGCAGTTAAAGCATTTCAATGAGTTTTACCTTTAGTAAATCTTACAGCACAAACACTGTCCACGTGGTTTCAATGTTCTTGTACATTGTTGCTACACACATGTGTATGGAATTCATTTATGCACCATTATTGACATTGTTATTACTTTGCAAATATCCCTGCTTCACTTAATAATGTATTTTCTTACACATTAACAGCTTATAAATTATGTTGCAGCCCATTCCATCCTGCATTAACAGATTTTCTTATATTTTCACTCTCACTGGGGAGATATGCAATAACTTCACAGAATCCTTTATAGGTTCATAGGTTCATAGTATCTAGATACCCTTGCCATTTTAAGCCCAGCCAATTATCCCAATGTGAGGATTAAACCCTGGACTGTGTGATTTTGAGGTAAACACCTTAACCATTATGCAAAACCCCAACACCTCTTTTTTACAACTTACATAGGTTGACTCCTTATCTAACGAACACTCAGATCAGCCACATTCCATAAATCTGCTTTCCTCTGCAATCAGAATCTCCTGTGCTTTGTTAAGTTCAATAGCATTATGAATAACTTAAAAGCATTATTTTGCAGAATGTTTTTCTTCACTTGCACTGGATTACAGCTTCTAATGTAATAAACATTCCATATTTATTTCTCCCCAAAATAATATGTGCTTAAACTGTATGGAAATTCTTCTGTTGCAGCACTTTTCAGTTTATCAGTCTTAACAATATGTTTATCCATTAAATTTCAGAAGATAAACAAATATATATTTAATAGTTATTGCATTGCCACGGTGGTGCAGCGGTTAGCGTTGCCGCCTCACAGCAAGAGGATCTCCGGTTTGATCCTCGGCTGGGGTGCCTTCTGTGCGGAGTCTGCATGTCCTCCCTGTGGTCGCATGGGTTTCCTCTGGGTGCTCCGGTTTCCTCCCACATCCCAAAGACATGCAGTAGGTGGATTAGACACTCTAAATTGGCCCTAGGTGTGAGTGTGTGCATCTGTGTGCCTTCTGTGGAAGGTGGGGCGCTGAGCTGGCAACTCAACACTGTAAAACTCCACTGCCAATCATGAGCAGACAGATGATCCGCTGTGGCGACCCCTAACCGGGAAAAGGCCGAAAGAAGAAGAAGAAGTTATTGCATTGTAAAACTACATGGTTGGTATATTTAACAACATGTGCATGCAAAAAATGCAATATATAAAAGAGGACCACACATGCATGTAGTCTGGATGACACAGCCATAAAGGAAATCGCTACTCATGCAAGTACAGAATAAAGTATTATTAGCTATCAGCAATCACTGCGAAGCACATGTTCCTAAAGTGCTCAGCCATTACCAATGTAATGGAGGCTATCAGTACCAATGAAAACAACAGTAGGAGATGTTTTACAAATTAAAGTCATTACAATCAGCCATGACAATCTTTGGGCTTCCATACAAGTAGCACTAGGGGACAATTAAGGCAAAACATTCCACTTAGAATCAAAACTTACAAGTTCATGTTATTCAGTTGCAGAAAAAGGTGGAAGAACTTGCCAACTGAGCCTGTAGGAATAAATCTTGAATAATTAGACTACGTGAACAAGTGGAAAATGCAGAACCATCTACCTATATTAAAAAAGAATTTTCTACCTCACTGTGGTTACACTCCTTACCAGTGACTGAACAACCCCATAAGATCACCTTCTGTACTACAACATTTTAGATTTCTTGGCATTTTATAGTGAAATGTCACATCTATACAGAGAGAGAAGAGATCCTAAACAAAGCCCAAAACATTGGAACCAAGCTAAGTATTGGTGGGCTCCCTGTCTGTATTACTGCAGATTATGCTGTGGCCCTGTACAGAAGATGATGGCTCCATATCCTAGACAATGTAGTGAACTGGGATACCTGGCTCAGTTGAATTTTCTTGCAGTGTTTCACTTAACAAAACAATGCTCAAATCACTCACCTGCCCTGAGGGGGCTAAACAATCTTTAAAGAGAAATATACCCAAGACAAGAAGTTCTTTTGCACAAGCAGTCCAGCAGGCTTCTGGTACAGATAAGAGGAACAGACTGCCCTCAATATTTCCAAATAAATTTCCAGTGAAAAAAGAAGGAAAATAAACTAGACAAGAGTTGATGATGGTGAGAAACAAGCAGAAAGAAGAAAAAACTGTAAAGAGTTATTTTCTGTGTTGATCCCCACTGCTAACATATAGACCCACTCTCAAAATCTTGGGAGGGGGGGTTGAAGCAAATTTGTCAGCAGAGATGCTCTTTAACATCCTGGACTTTACAGTAGAAGAAATTTTAGAGATGAAGCAAACATGACCTAATACTGGTCCAATCATGGAGGCAGCGTAGTGAGTAAGCGATCTAAAACTGGATATGGCAATTACCTGATCTAGAGGAAGCTGGTACTTAGAAAACTTCTACTTAGAAAAATTCTACTGAGAAGACCCCCCCCCAACAAGATTGTGTAAATGTATGTTGCTTAATACTAATTAAATGTAGACAATGTACTATCTATAGAGTTAGTTTGCCCACCCGTGTGCGCGTTCTAGCAGCCTACCACAGACCATTTGCCCTCTACCCCTCCTGCTATCACTACCCTAGAATATACTTAAACCTAAGACTGGTCCAACTATACCTGCTGTTTGCTATTTCCTTCTATCATTAGGTGGCAGCATCTATCAATATAAATCCTAGATATTCTTTATAATCCCAACAAGTTTTATTTTTTCACAAACAGTTGGTTGTAAGTTAGTATCCTTAGACTGTAAATATCTTTTCCCCCCTGTTAAACCACCATCTGTAAAGGCAGCCTTCATTTTCTGGCTGGAAATATTTAGCTCATACCTTCCAACTACAGCCTTTAAACTGCTCTTTGCTGATACTTTTTCTGCCATACTCACCTCTAGTGTTCTTTCCTGCTCCGTTCACCCTACGTGCTCACTCCACTCCCCTACCCTGCCCCCAATTCCCACCTACCCCAGTACTCCTAGCTTTATTCTTATCTTACCCCACCCTCTCAGCCTAATTACCCAATACCAGCTCCTCCATTACTCCTCCCACCTATAGCCATCCTTCCAAAACTCTGTAATCTGTACTCCACCCAATAATTATAGTCCCATCCTCTTTCTTTAAATCTCTGGAATACCTCCATCACTTTTTAAACCCTTTCTTCTTCATAGCCTTCTCTATTTTCCTAACCACTCATATCACTCTCTCTCTCTGCTCCAACATGCTCTCCTCAAGTTATCACACCCTCCAGTCCCCCAGCCTCCTCTTTATGTTTTTACTTCGCTTATACTATGCTACCTTATATTCCACCTATGCTTGTCCAATACTGCCTACAAAGACAATTACCATGCAAACCCACCTTCTCCATCACTCTTACTCCCATTTCCACTCTATCTCCTCTTCTCACATTCAGCCTAACCCTCTGCACCTATTTCAGCCTAAACTCTTCTCCTCTAAAGTCAAAACACTGTCACCTGCTCCAATCTACAGTCTATCAAAATTCATGTCTGACAGACTAATATGGCTAAAGGATATCTCCTTAAACAACCTAGTCCAAGCTGGTGATATCCATCCTAACCCTGGTCCTACATCATTTATTAACAACACTCATCCCTTATCCTCTTCTTCCTATCTCAACACCCTAAAGATTTTTATGATTAATGCACAAAGTCTAAACAACAAAGTGCACCAATTTCAAGCTTGGTTAAGCCATAACAAACCAGATATCTTAGCCATCGCTGAAACCTGGCTCAAGCCCTTTATCTCCAACTCTGAGATTCTGCCCCCAGGATTTCATTGTCTCAGAAATGACCAACTAAATAAAAAAGGTGGAGGCACTGTCCTAGTCTACTCCAACTTTCTTACCTTAATTCCCCTCCAAATTCCAATTCCTCAATCCCAGAACACTGAACTAACTGCTGGAATTCTAAAGCTAAATAAACATACAAATATCTGTATCATTGCTCTATATATCTCACCTGGTAACAATATCTCTACACTCGAAAATATTCTCCTATTTGCCTCAACTGAAATTAAATATGAAACATATCCTTGGTGATGTGAATATTGACTGGAATAAAATCAATTGCCCCTCTTCCTCCCTATCCATTAACCTCTATAACTTCACTCAAATAATCCTTTCCATCACGTGACCTAACAAAATAAACCCTCCCGGATCCACTATAGATTGGATCCTAGTCTCAGATACAAATACAATAACCAATTCTGGCACAATTCCTGATACATTTAGCGACCACCTCCCAGCCTTTATGCATCGCTCAACTAGTTCCTCCCCACACCAGCATCAATACATTCAAACTCGTAACTTCAGTAGCTTCAACCCAACTACTTTCTCAAATACTTTCAAACAAATGACCTGGCAAATTCTAAACATCCTTCCTCGTAACAAGGCTATAGAATACTTCAACTCTGTCTTCCTTGATACTTTAAACTCACTAGCCCCACTTAGAAACAAAAGGATAAAAACTAAAACATATCCTTGGCTATCCAAAGAGACAAAACAGATTATGCACCACAGAGACAAACTATGGAAGCTTTACCAAAACAATAAACTGGCCAATACCTTGCTTCAATATAAACAGCTCCGTAACTGTGCAAAACGACTAATCACCAAAGACAAAAAAATCCTACTATATCAAGCTTCAGTCCAATAGCAATAAAACCCCCCCAAAAATTCAGGAACTCAATAAACTCACTCTTCAATCCAGGCTCCAAGAATAATCCCTGTCCTGACCCAAGTAAATCTGACCCCAAACTAGGCTCTGAATTTAACTCATTTTTCATAGAAACTATTACTATCCTCACCAATACATTTCCCAATAATAACCCAACTGCTCTACACTCTCCCTCTTCTAACTCACCTCATCTGTTTGAACTCATACCCATCTTCACTAACGTTATAAAAAAACTTTTGCCCAAACTTAAACCTTGTTCTAACGCTCCTGACAATATTCCCTCTTCCTTCCTAAACTGTGCTGCTGATGGCATTGCTCTCCCAATCAGCATCATTATTAACTGATCCATAAAAGAATCATACATCCCCAAACTCTGGCACTCAGCTTATATTCTTCCTCTTCATAAAGGAGGCAAAAATACCAGTATCTCAAACTTTCACCCCATTGCTTTGCTCTCACCAATCTCCAAAACCCTAGAAAAATGCATCCACCTCCAACTTATGCCTTTCCTGACCCAAAACAATCTTCTTACTCCTACCCAGCATGGCTACCATACAGGTCATAGCACAATAACCACTCTACTCTCTTTCCTAGAAACTGTCAATCAAGCCCAAGATTCAGAACACTTAGTTTCTACTATTTTACTCGATCTGTCTGAAGCCTTTGATACTGTTTCCCACAAGCACCTTCTCTGTCATCTCTCAAACCTTAATCTCTCACATAATGCTTTATCCTGGTTCTCCAGCTATCTATCAGACAGATCACAGGCAGTCAAATGAAAGAACTCCATCTCTTCCTTCCTACCTCCCCCAGCTGGCGTACCACAGGGATCCATCCTTGGGCCAATGCTTTTTAACATCTTCATCAATAACTTTCACACTGCAATTCCTGATGCTAAACTCATTCAATACACAGACAATTCAACCTTACTCTGCTCTGCCTCAAACCTCTCTGAATTGCTGAATAAAACCCAAACTGCCTTCTCAACAACTGAAAACTGGATGTGCCAAAACCACCTCTCTCTCAATGCAAATAAATCAAATATTCTACTATTCCCTCCCACAAAGACCCTCTCATATGATAAAAAACAACTTCAAAGTCTATAGTCAAACAATCTCACCTATAGAAGTGGTCCCCTCTGCCAAACTACTTGGCATTACTGTAGATGAACACCTCAAGTTTGATATTCATATTCAACAAAATATTAAGAAAACCCACCAAAAGCTAGATATGCTGTATAGGAATAATCACTTTCTCTCCAACTCTACCAGGCAAACTCTGGCCTTGGCTTATCTTCTTCCTTCCTTATTATATGGAGCCCCTCTCCTAACCAACCCGTCCTCCTCTATCACCTCTAAACTGGAAAACTGCTACAACAAAATCTCTAAATTTGCCTCTAAATCTAAAAATATCACCCATCACTGCCTAACCCTACAATCCCTGAAATGGCTTGAACTCCCAAACTACCTAGACTATCTCCAACTCACTACTGCACATAGACTCATATTTCACCCAACAAAATGTCCCGCTCTAACTAACATCCTTCCCCCTTATACACCCAACAGACCTCTCAGATCTGAAAATCAGAACTTAATTGCTATCCATAAACCTAAGCGTCCTGCTGGCCAACTTCTCCTATCTTTCCCACTAGGCAAATAATGGAATTCCCTTCCCTCCACACTAAGAACCATACCAAACTCAGAAAACTTCAAAACCCAACTATTCAAACACCTGTCCACTAAATGGAAATGTACCTGCCTTCAACCAACCTAATCAAAGGGGGTTCATTCTCTGGTTCTCAAGCTCTACAACTCTCATAGTTATCTTCCTATGAGCCTGTCTAAGCTCTCAACAATTTCTATAGCTTCTCTCTAAGCTCTCAACAACTCCTCCAGCTACCTGCACACAGCTCAACCTTGTAAATATCGTAAATAGCATTCTACTGTTGATGTGTGTATGTAAAGCGTATTTAAATTTTCTTAAAAGGTTTGCATGTAAACTGTTTCCACACCTAACACATATCTGTTTTCCTCAAATTAAACTGCATGATCCCTACCTTCAAGCTTAATGAATTTGTTAACTATGCATGATATTGAATGCATTTATGAGTAACTAGTCTACATAATATCTTTAATATTAACTATCAGTTATATCTAAATTGTATAATGCATCTTGGAGCTTTTCTCCCCGGGCCTCCACTGAAAATGGGTCAATTCGGCCCAGTGGACTTCTCCGGTAATCAAACTGCAAATAAATAAATTAAATTAAATAATAAATAAGCCCATTGTTACATTCTTCTTCTTAGTGGGCTGTTGTTTTTCACTCTCTCATGCATTGCTAATGAGCGTGCTGAGAGCTCTCTGGTTCAGACCGGCTATGGGAGTATTAGGTTGGAATTAAAATGTTTATATGATATGGACAAGGTAAATAAGTAAGCTTAGAAGGGGACATTTTAAGCAGTACATTTTTTTAATAGGATGTTGTGGTGCTGCATGGATGTGTAACTATCTTAAGTAATTATATGAGGGTTGTAGACAGGATGGGTCAACAAGTCTTCAAAATAACTTTTATTTTCTAAGGGGTTAGTTGTTTGCTTTCATTTCAGATGGTGCCTCTGCTAATTTTTTTCTTAATTTATCTACCTATGTAGTTCACATTGTTTGTAACATTATTATGTCTGACACTTGCACAGTATCTCTAGGCCAACAGCAGGGTTTTGAATACCAGTTTATTCAATTTTCCTGGTGTTCCAATCAATGCATGTTGGTGTGGTTCAGTTAATTAATGGCCAGTGTCTTATCAGCTAGAAGGTTATACTATACTCATAGGTAGAATGGCAAGTTCTATACTTGAAGGTTAGTATACTTGTCATAACTCTCAAATGCCCAGGTTGTTGCAGAATGTCCAGATTTTTGCCTCATATTTTTGGCCTGTTTATCATAAAATTTGTGTTTTTTTGGCAAATCACTGAGGACTGAAGTCACTACATATCACTATATAATAGCATACATTTGAGTTTCAGAGTTCATATCCTTTAGAAAATGCAAGCTAACACAAATCCTGCAATTCTAGCAACTTTCTAAGTTTATAAGAGCAATATTTCAAATCTGTCCCTATTTTTGGGCCTTTGCCCCCCCCCCCTCATTATTTTAGGCTTTGTCTAGATTTCCTGAGCTAAAAGGTTGAGAGGTATGATACTTGTATGTGGAAACAGATCAAACATTGCATTCATGTATTAGCTGGAATGTGAAGGGGGTTGCCTCAGCAACTAAATTGTTGCAACATGTGTGTAGCTATCCTGAGACACATTAACATTAATGTTTCAGGAAAGTAAGATAAAGAACACTAAGGCCAATTATATCATGAAGAAATGGTGGGATTCTAAACATTTGAGTTGTGCTTCATCCTCAAAATGGGAAGTGGCTATATCACTACACAATACACTGGGATGGTCAGTTATGCAGGAGTTGAAGGACTCACAGGAAAGATGGATAGTACTTCAGGTGAACTCCTGATGTGGGCGTATTATGTTAGGAAGTTTTTATGGTCCAAATATCGATGGCAGTCTATCACTCAGGAGTTTTGTTTGAACTATTTTTCCTTTAACCCCAAATGCTTTCATGATCCTTAAATGGGGAGACTACTAACAATCATAGATCCAGAAATAGAAATAATCCCATATGGTAGTAATAGACTAATCCATGGCAGTTTAGAACTGAACAGTATGATACAAAATCTGAATCTAATACATGTATGGACGGTGCATCATCATCATCCTAATTTTCAAAAGGTATTTACCTTCCAGTAGTCTAATGGGAATGTGGCAAAGGTTGGATATGTGGTTCTTAAATGCAGACAGAGCTAGTCAGGTTAAACAGATTGATATAGTGCTATTTCCACTGTCTGATCATAATTTGGTTAGCCTTAAGCTAGTTATGAATCCCAATTGGAGATTATACTTGCAGTTGAGGTATGTCTAACGTCTTTTACAAGATAAGAGGATCATAAAACATCTTACTGGTTGGATGGATGGATGGATGGATGGATGGATGGATGGATGGATGGATGGATGCAAAGGTTTTGGCATAGGAGAACTCTAGAGGACCCTAATACTGATTGGGGTTGGGGATTTTTCAAAATGAGGTGCAGGCAGCAGGTCATTCTTTTCAAGACAAAGAAAAAGAAATCTATTAGCAATAATTTTAAATAGACCAGAGACATTCATGGAATAGAAATGGCACTCACTGCAGCAGGAGAGGATGCAGGATGAGATCAAGAGTCTCAAAAAGGATTATGCTAGCACATTTTTTCAGGACTTGGGATAAACATTGGAATATATGAAGATTTATTGCTGGGCAAATGGGTTCACTTTGCAGATGATTTTGGCACAGAAATATAAAGTACAGGGAAGAGAGGTTAGCATTTATGCATTAAAGAAAACAGCAAAAGAAAATTTAACAGATACCACAGTTATAAACATGTTATTAAAAACACATTTTTACAAACAATTTAAGTCTAGCTGAACCACTTTTGAAATAATCTAGTACTCCTCAACCCTCTCCTAAGTAATGCATTTGGTTTGTTACAATTTATACCACTTACAAATCACTGAAGGCAAGCACTTCAGTCATAACTGCAAAAGATCAACAGTATCAGAATTCATTCAGAAATGCCATCATGGAGGTTAATGCTGGTAATGACCTACCAAATGATCAACATTAGCCAGTACTGGCTCCCTACCACCTTGCACCTGGGATAGCCACCCTCTTTCCCCCACCATAGCTATGCTTCTGCAGGGGATTATGGTCTATTGCTATTGTGAATTTCTTACCATACAGGTAGAATTGGAGCTTTTGGAGAGCCTGTACTATTTCCTGAAACTCCTTCTATGGTAATATATGCTTAATTTCTTAGCTAAAGTATACAGTTCCTGCATAGTACTAGATATTCTCCATTTGGAGAAATCTCATGAAGTACAACCCCAGCCCTTGGTTTCAAACATAGATTTGTTCAATAAATACCTGTCTATAATCAAGACTGGCTAGTACATGGTGTCCACTCGTCTGTTAAAACTTTTTGAAGCCCTGCTCACAAGCTGGTGTCTAGATAATCTAAACTATTGGAGTGGCAATGATAATATTACATGAGTGACAAACTTCATATAATACCCTACTCTTCCAAGGCATACTCATACCTTAATTTTAAACTTTGATAGACCTTTTCTAGGAAGCCCTTATTTTGCCAGGTTCTGGCCAAATTATACACAACTGACCTGAGAACCTAGGCAAGCTACCTATCCCTTACACATCTGACATTCCTTTGCCTTGATATTTTACCCAGTCGTTTATAATCTTCCTATCATCTGTCAACATTGCCCATGTAGGCTACAGCACAGTCTTCAGCTCCAATCAGTATGTGATCAACTGGTATTTGAAAAGTTGTTGGGGACTTTTTCATTCCTAAACATATTTTAGTGGATTCATATAACTTACTCAGGGAGTTACTTGCTGACCTTCCTTTTGCTTTAAATGTTAAGGGCATCTGACCAAATACGTTAGTTAGGTCAATAGTGGTCAGATACCTTGCCCTACTTATCTCTTTTAAAGCATCATCAATTTTAAACATGGACAGACATCTGCTTCTGTTTGATGGATTAGTTTTTTATTCTCTATGTAGAACTTGGATGCCCCATTATTGTTTGGTGCCAGCACCATTGGTGAAAACCAGTGACCACTAGCTTCTTGAATTACCCACCAAATTAACATCTTCTGTTGCCACCCTCATTGTTTACTTGACTTTCTCAGGAAATATGCAATGAGCCTGTTTGTCCATGAGGTTCTTCTGTCTCCATGGCACTCTAAAGTCTGGGTACAAAATGGCTAAGCAGTGAAATTGTCTGCATATTCATGTAACAATGTTTGTATTTCTTAACCAGGAAAAGGGGATATTAGCTGTAAGAGTACTATTTCATTCCCTTAGGAATTAAATCACACTTCATTGAGGAGATCCACCAGCAGACCCTGCACTGATTCCTCTTGTAGCCAACTGTAGTTAAAATGTTCTAGAGCCATTCTATCACTAAAGGGCTTGAACACATTATTTAAACAGTCAAAGTTTTGTTGCACAAAATGTATTTCCATTTCACCTCTGTAACATAATCCTCATGTATGGTTGCATGGTGCACTTTATCTCCACCAGTGACAGGCCAATTTTCATTAATATCCTTAATTACAGTCTATCTTACCTTTTCCCTTGGACACAGAGCAAAACTGGTGTTTGCATTTGAGAATTTAAGTTAACTCCCTACAGTATATCGCATTCATGTGCAATCTTCATGCATACTGCAGCATGTCTCATCAACACTTGGCTGTTTAATTTCCTGCACTATCCCCCCCCCCCCACACACACACACACACCATTTCCCTTTGGGATCACCTTCTACTTATTCTTGGTAAGATTTTCATTCTTGTAGCATTTCTTTACTTCTTTCAATTGCCTTTTCATTTTTCCCTTCCTTCTTTTCCTTATTCAAGTCAGTTTCTGTTATCTTCTCCCAATATCCAGGAACCTCTTGTGTAATTCTTGATCCTGTATTATTCTACCCCTTCCAATTTTAAGAGATGATGTACATTAGTAATAAACTGTCTGAAAATGTTCATCTCTCTTGCATTCCAGATGCTGTCCTCTTCCTTTATGCACAATATACAGAATTCTAAAGTATGCTTTGCTTCTTTTTCAGATGTTTCCCAAGATAATATATGCTTGCTTCTAGACTTATTGTCAATCCACAGTCCCAGAACCTGAACATCATTCCAGTTTCTTCCTCCTGATACCTCCGGGATCTACTATAAAACTCACTGCCTTCCTTTATCAGTCTGACGGCAGTGTGTTATCTATGCAGTTTTCTCATGCTCTGGTCTCCCAGTCTGTGAACCTTCTGCTTGTGCACCACTGCCTGAATTGTCCTTTCCCAGTATAATGTAACTCCCTTCCATTCTTACTCTCTTTCACAATCCCTTCTCATGCTCCCTTCTTTAATCTTGTCCCTGCTATCCCTTAATGCTTAATAAATCTATTTGGTCCTTTGCTCCCTAACCTGTTCCATTTCCTAGAGGGTCTTCCTGTTTTATAATCTTTTTTTTTGTCTGTTCCTTTCTTCTGGTTCCCTCTCTGTATCCTTTTACCAGGTCCTCCTAAGTACTATGTAGTTCTACCAATGGGTCTCTGGTAATCATATTTCTTTATTACCTCTTCCATTCCTTTAAATCTTTCCCTGTCATCCTTTTCTTTGCATACAAAATATTGCTCTACAGCTACTCCACTTCTCCTCCAGAGTTCTTCATTTTTCTTCCCTATTTTTGCTTCCATCCTTCTGTTCCCCAAAGATTTTTGAGGCTCCGTTCCCCTCCTTTAATGCACCTAGGTTATTTTAGTGCTTCTTCATTCCCATCCCTTTGTATGCTCCTCCATGTCTCCCTCTCTAGTACTGTCTTTTGCTTAACCTTCTGTTTCTATCCACTGAATGAGGTCACATCACTGCATATGCTGGGATATGATATATGGGAGTCAACAGCCCCTGTTTTTTTTATTTATTTTCATTTTTTGCCCAGCTTACTCTTTTCCCCTTACCTTTTTTGACCAAGTCCTCTATATGTCACTTTGCATTTGATGTAGCCTTTGTCCCAAGGATCTGTTTGTATGTTGCGGAGTAGGTGGAGGACTGTTGGCTTATATCATCATCCCTGACACATTAATTCTCACAAGCAATGTAGCAATGTATATTTCTTCTCCTCCCCTCTCTGGAGTATCCCTCACCTTTTTCCAACCTCCTCTAGTTTTCCCTGATTATCTCTCCCATGGTGATTTTATTATATAGCTCTAAGTACTGGGAGATCTCTGCCAATTTTATCTCCCCTATTCCTCCTTTTACATTTCCTAATTTTGCTATCACTGTTTTTGCACCTTAGTCATGATATTTCCTTAAACTTCTTGAGTGTTTCTCATATCCTCCATGGCTGCAGCCACATAGGATCATAGATGAAAACTAGGCTAACTGCCCTTGCAGGCCATTTTAAGCACAGCTAATTATGTCATTATTTCAAATCTGCGTTAACAGTTCCCATGTCTAAATTTATATACCACCCATAGGATAGTGATTAAACCTGGGTGAGACAGTGATTACTTCCAGGGTAACAAGGTAATACTACTGCATATTTATAAGAGCCATATTGTTGAAAAGAGCATTTAAGTGCTGCTTCTGACCATAAGTACTTCAGGTGGCAGTTCTGGGGTAAATGTCCTCATTCCTATCCTGAAATCCATATTATGCCTGATTAGGAGAGTATCCCTTACCTTTTTCCAACCTCCTCTAGTTTTCCCTGATTATCTCTCCCATGGTGTTTTTATTATATAGCTCTAAGTACTGGGAGATCTCTGCCAATTTTATCTCCCCTATTCCTCCTTTTACATTTCCTAATGTTGCTATCACTGTTTTTGCACCTTAGTCATGATATTTCCTTAAACTTCTTGAGTGTTTCTCATATCCTCCATGGCTGCAGCCACATAGGATCATAGGTGAAAAAGAGGTTTAGGTCTCTGGAATGAGTATTTATGACAGCATTTGACTTGCAGATGTACAGTAGGTCCATGTCAAAGGCTGCCCTATAAGTCAGATACATGTTCCCCCTCAGCAGGCTGTAGGATGCTGTATAGGGAGACAGTTCCTTGAGATAGTCTGTGTAGGACAAATGTTTTAGGTCCTACACTCTCTTTTGTGAGAAACTTCTATGGGCTTTCAAGTTGTTGCATATACCTAGCGAGATACATGTCAAAGGGGGCATTATACTCAATGATTAACCTGATGAGAGCAGAGAAAAGGGGGGGGGCAATGACATTCCTGGCCATGAAAGTTATCCCTTTGCTTATAAGCTGTGCAATATAGAAGGACTTTCTTTCCACTGTGGACACAATGGATGTTAGGTAACTGTTCACATACTGTACGTCCAAAAGTTACAAATTGCATAGTCAGTTCTTACAGGCAGAATGTCAATGTGGTAAATTTCTGGGATTGTTGATTTCCCAACAGATACAATAATGCACTTTTTGACATTTAGTTTTAGTGCATGACTCTGGCACCAGTTACTTGTTTGGAACAAGCCTGTTTGCAGAATGGCAGAGCCATTTGGGGAATCAACGACTGTTCCTAACCTGCAGTCATCCACAAACTTTGTTAGTCAAATGCCAAACAGGACATGCCTAGCTCTGAGCCCTGTGGGACTCCTCTGGTGACTGGTGATTGGTCTTTTTTGAGGAGATAGCTTTCCTATCTTGACCTCCTGAGTCTTATCTGTAAGCCAGTTGTAAATGCAACAGGTGACATAGGAGTGTATTCCTAACTGGATAAGATTCTCCACTATGCCTGAGTGAAACATAATGTCAAAAGCTTTGTCCAGGTCTGAGTAGGTGGTGTGCACAATCTTTCATTTGTCCATTGCTTTGGTGACTTTTTCTAAGAAGTCTACTCGGTTGAGTACGCAAGACCTACTTTTAATGAACTGAAAATGGAATGGCTCCAGTGTTTCGAGGTTCCCTATGTCATATTAATTCAATGATAAGTCCTTCCATGGATGCACAAATGAGGCTAGTCTGACTTCTGGCTGAGGAATAACCTGGGTCAGTTGATTGCCCTCCTCTGTGCAGGGTATGACTGTTGCTGTCCTCCATTCACTTGGTACAAAGCCTGTGTGGAGAATGAGGTTGACCAGTGTTATTAGAGGCATAGATAAATTGTGTTTTGTGGTATTACTGGCTTTTTATAGCACTTTTAAGACTTGGTCCTGCAAGAAAGCTGGGGGGGTATACGTTACTGGAACTTTTTGCGAAATAATAGGGGGTGAAAGAGATGTGAAGTTCAAGCTGAATTTATCAGCTAGTAAGTTTCTCATGTCTTCATCTTCACTGCAGGTAGTGTTATTCACAACCAACTCAGCACGTTGCTGCACAGAGTTCTTGAAGCTGCGGACATAGCTAAAGAAGGCTTTATGGTAGTTCTTTGCATGGGTTGCATTAAACTTAGCATTGGTGGTTTTAATTAAACTTCAAGTTGTGTATTTATTTTAATGGTGGTGGATCTAACCTTCGTTGAGGTGCTCTTCTGATTTTTGGGTATAATTCTCTACTTTATTATAAAGCTTGTTAATTTGTGTTTCCACCAGGGATAATTTTTGGGGGGTTATCTCAAAGCTTGAGTTTACAGAGTATAGCTGCTTCTATGCAATTATTGATATGCTGGGATAAGTTAGTGGTGAATGATTCTGCATACCAAGCAGTGTTTACCAGTTTATGGGGAATTTGAAACTTGCTAGGGTATTACTTGGAAGTAGGACATTTGCTTTGGGGAAATTTCTAAAGTTTCTAGGGGCTACTGGGATCTCTGGTTTCAATTTTGCTTCAAGAGAAGCACTTTTATGGTCTAACCTGATGAGTGAAGATGATACGCAAGGGTCAGAGAACAACTCACTCATATTAGGAAGGATAAGGTTAAGAATGCTGTTTCCTGTTGTGGTTGCTTTTACTAGTTGTTCCAAGCATTTGCGTTAACAAAGTCTAGTAATCCCCGCCTTTGCTCACTAGTGGTGGTGGTGTAGGTTTCCTAGTCTATAACTAGTTAGTTATAGTCATTCAGGAAAAGTTTATTGGGCTTGATGCTGAGAGACTCCAGTTCTTGTAAGGAGATGCTGTGGCAATATTGGGTCATAGAAGGAGTTCTTTAACTGGCTATACTGTAGTATTGGACTTTACTGATAGTGACTTACACATGAACAAGTTCTAATGCATCAAAATGCCTAAATTGCCTAGATGTAAGACTATTCTGAAAAATATTGAGACATTTCCTCCATTTTTCCCTTTTGCATAGTAGCTGGTCTGTGAGGTAGACATTATATTCCTGCACAACTGGAGTACTCTCTGTAGATTTGAACCATGTTTTGTAACTATACAGATGTCTGTGTCCTCCAGTGTGAGGAAAGCTTGTAGGGAGAGGATTTTTTTTTTTTGGTTTAGGCTCCAAGCACTGATCAGTAACATCTGCATATTATCCATTGTTTATATGGTCATGTTGGTATGTATATCTGGTTGGCATTGTCTAAAAAAGGCAATATGAGAGGGGAGAATGTCTTAGCCAATATTCAAAAACATAGACGGGAGAGGTGCAGACCATGACTGGTGAAACAGTGTATCTGTTGGTAATGTCTTCCCAGGCTGACAAGTATTGTAATCCTCTTGAATGACAACAAACGTTAAGCCAATTATTAAAGTCAATTATTTCTTGCTTATATTATTGCATCATCCTTGGAAGAGATAGAATGCTGCTCAGTGCTAAGGTTATACTTGCCTGAGACACATAGTCAGAGAGCTCTATCATGTCTGTCTTCATATAGTCCAGGGAGTTATGTCTCAAATCGGGTCTATATTATAACATTGAAGTCTAAAACTTTGAATGTTAAAATATCGAACCCAGTAGAGTGAACGCTTGAAATAGCGAAGCTGCAAAATACCGAATACTTTCCTAGGGAAAGTATTCAGTGGGCCGTTTCTGCAGCTTTGCTACTTCCTCAACTGTGGAGCGAAGGTTATGGACCGGGTTAAGGTAAGTGTGCGAATGAAGGTGAGTGTGCGATTGGGCATGGTTTAGGTGAGTTAGGGTTAGGGCGTGGGTCAGGTAAATGTGCGATTGTGTGAATGTGAGGGTTAGGGTGGGGTAGGTGAGTTAGGGTTAGGGAGTGGGTAAAGTGAGTGTGCGATAGTTAGGGACCTTAGTGTTAGGGTTGGTTTAAGGTAATTGGATAGCTAGAGGTGTATGTCTGGTTTAGTGTAGGGTTTTGTGAAGTGTATGTGTGTGGATTATTTATTTTATTATATTTTATTTTACATTTGTTGACCGGGCTAGTCTAACTGGATACATGTCCATTTTCAGTAGAGGCCTGGGGAGAAAAGCTCCAAGCATCTGCAGTGAGTAAACAATACAATATATAGTAATAGTAAAGTGGATTACAGTACATTAGCTACATCGTACATTAGCTAGATAGGTCAAAAAAATGTTTACAGAGTAAGTTAGTAGCTTTAAGATAAGATTAAATACAGTGAACCAAAAACATGAATTTTTTTTTTTTTTTTTTTTTTTGAGATAGGATAGGCAATAACTTTTACTGCTATTTGCAGGTATTCAGCTGGAAGACAGTCAGCAGAAGGGGTGCATGGTTTTAGTTTTTAAAGGAATTTGCAAATGAGTGATGTAGGTATCAGTTCATTATTTATTTTGGTATGCTTGAGTTGTGTGTATGTTTGTCGGAACAGCAAATTTTTTTCCCTGGGAAAAATTTGCTATTCTGACTGCTCGATTTTCTGGTGTTTCGATCAGGCTGGCTACAGACATTGTGGGGAAGTGCTGGTCTGTGCCTTCAAAAGGAGAGATTTTGCAGGCAGGGATGTCTATACCTGCTCAGGAGGTAGTTTGTTTGGTTCTAAGATGCAGAGGGAAGGGTATCAGATGGTGGTGCTAGACGGGATTGACAGTTTAGGTAGACAAATAAAATCTATTTTCTTGGGCTAGGTACATTTTACTGTAGCTCAGACTTTCTTAATTTTGCTTAGCATGGAAAATACCCCTGCAAATTAAAACACTGATTGTATCTCCCTAAGCATAGATCCAGTGGTGAGAGATCTAAGTACTCAGATAAATAGTAATCTGAACTTTTTCCACCATGTGTTTACAGTAATGAGGAATTCGTTCTATGTGACTCAGCTTATAAGTAAGGGCATGGCATCTAGATCTAAGGCTGTCATAGTATCACTGTAATCAGCCCTCATCAGACCAATAATGGAGTACAAAGCACCCTTTGGCAAGTATTTCACACAGGTACCTGCAACAGTTGAAGCATCTTCAAAGGTTTCTCACCAAAAAAAAAAAATACAGGGTATAATCAACATGTTATATGTGGAGAGATTAAAATCCCCATCATTGTATTTAGTTTGCTACCAATTACTGAGGAGTGATCTGTGTCAGACCTGCAAGGCAGTCTTTGACCCAACCCCGATGGAAATGTTGCATATTCACAAAACTAACTGCACAAGAATTTCCTGCTCCAAAGATCTAGACCTGATGTCTGACATGAATAGATTATGCTGAAGAGATAGATATGTGTCCCAGAGATTGCCCTTCCTCTGGAGTCGGCTTCCTATTCATGTGAAGCAGAGCCCTTCTCTGACCACCTTCAAGCACAATCTGATCGAATGGATGCAAAATCACAAATTTACACATGAGGGGGTGCCCATGTCCCTTATGGACAGAGGCAGTCTGCAAAAATAGTCAAAACCCAACTTGCTGAAACTTGTTATCTTTCCCCTAATGACAGAAAATTGGGTAAAATCTGGGTAAAACTGGCTAGGCTTGTAAGGGCTCTTTAGCCATTACCCTAGTAATTTCCTAAGAATCTATGAACCTATAAAGAATATTTGACACATTCTAAGTTGAAGATGGCCTTTTGTTAGAAGACCACACATTACAGAATAATTGTATTTTACTGGAATACTATAGAGGAATATGGAAAAATAATGACCTTCTATAACTCATAGATTATCCCTTTGAGCAGTACATGTTACCTCATAGCAACAACAGTGTTGACATGTTTATCAAATGTGAGAACATAATTGATATAACAGGCCCAGATTTGCAGCAACCTTATTCAGTTTTAATGTCTGGTCACAAATTAGTAGATTACTGGGGACACTTGCTAATTAGTGGGTATAATATTAACCCGTTAATGCTTTCTGCTAGTCTATTGATTTTATACTAAGTATGAATGTTGTCCAACCCATTTTAGAAGGAAGAGATATCTTCACGAGAAAAGTTGATGCTACCAAGTTTGCAAACTATGTTAAAAGTGACAGTTCTGCAGATAATGATAATTCTTTCTTCTGATGTTTTAATTGACCATAGTCAAACAGAAAAGGCACTTAAGTATTCTAATAATATTGGACATGGTATTAGGGTCACTGGCATGACACATAAAAGGTCGGGTTGTCATTTTGCAGATGCTTATGTAAATAGTGAATAGATAAATACATAGGTTCATAGGTTCATAGGTAGGTACTAAGTTATCGACCCAAGGGCCTATGCAAGCCTAGCCAACAAGGTTCCCTGGCATACGCCACCCAAGAAAGTTATTTTCCTGTGCCACTGACAAGCAGAGACACAGAAGTGATCCCTGGGGTGGATTTCCTATTTCCCATCCACTCATCAAGATTTTTCTTGAAGAGTGCTAATGAAGAACTTTGCTTGACATAGATGGGTAGCCTGTTGCAGAGTATGGGAACTCTCTGGGATAGGAATCTATCCCTCCAGCATGTCCTGTTTATTGTGGTGACAAGGTTTAGGTCCCTAGAGCGTGTAGCTCGGAGGGATTGGGATTTCTTTAGGTGCAGCATGTCCAACAGCTCTGGGTTTGACATAGCTTTATATGTTAGGCAGAGATCACCTCTGAGTAGGCGATATGCTACAGAGTAAAGCTGGAGTTTTTTGAGGCGGTCAGTGTAGGGCATTTGTTTGAGTCCAGTAATCCTCTTTGTGAGGTACTTCTGTGGCCTTTCCAGCTGCTGCAGATGTCTTGTGAGGTACTTTCCAAAAGGGGCGTTGTACTGTATAATGGGTTTAATGAGTGATGAGTAGAGGGTAACGATGACCTCTTGTTTCCTGGAAGAGAACCCTTTTATGATGTCAGGAGGAGAAGGAAACCACACTCACTAAAATTCCAGTCTCACATAGACCTACCATGACAGCAAACCAAACACATAAACACACAAAAACATACTTGGAGGCTCTAAATAAAAATCTGCCTAAGCAGCAGAGACCTCCAAAGCAGACACCCAAGCAACCGCTACCCCAAAACAAAACACATGCAACACATAGCTCACAAAGCCAGTGTGCCAAAATGTCACAACCCTTAAGGCTAAACAACACACCTGATACACTTGTAATAGGTGACTCTATCATCAGGCACACTGACGTCCCACTCACCAGGCTGAACAAGGAGAAGGTCACGGTGAGCTGCCTGTCGGGCGCTAGGATCCGCCACATAACACAAGCACTCAGGTCACTCCAAGGCAAGTACAAATATGACTCAGTCATTGTCCATGCTGGTGTGAATGACCTGAGACGTACCTCCCTGGACTACATGAAAAGAGACATAGAGGAGCTCTCTGAGCATGTAGCCCAGGCCGGTATGACCCTGACCTTGAGTAGCATCTTACCCTCACCAAGAATGATGCCACAGTATGAAGACAAGATTATCAATTTCAACAATTGGCTTAAGTATTGGTATCATTCAAAGGGGATCCAATGCCTGTCAGCCTGGGATGACATGCTCGACAAGCCACGATGCTTCACTAGGGACGGCTTGCACCTGTCACCCCTGGGCTTTCGGATATTGGCAAAGGCTCTTGCTACCCCATAGTGCCTTTTTTAGGCAAGGCTCAAAAGACAAACCCACCTCCATAGGTATCACAAGGGATAAGAAACTAAGAGTAATGCTACTCAATGCCAGAAGTCTAAACCTCAAAATGCACGCACTTGAAACTCTCCTTAGCATGGAGAACATCGATATCTGTGCAGTAACAGAAACCTGGTTCAAGGCTCTCGAGAGCACCCCAGCACTACCAGGTTATACCTCATACCATGCTTTTCGGCCCCAAAACTTGGATCGAACCACAAAAGGAGGGGGAGTATCAATATTCGTCAAAGATACCCACACCACCAGGTTGGTGGCACAGCACGAAGCATCAGAGACTATCCATGTTCAACTAACAGTGGGTAAAACTGCCTTCCAGTTTATAGCCTGCTACAGACCACCCTCCCAAACCCAGGAACCCCACTCGGCCTTCCTGAGAACACTGGAAAATATGAAGGTCTCTCCAAACACCATTATATTGGATGACTTCAACTACCCAACCATAGACTGGGAGCATTACTCTAGCTCCAACACCCTAGCCCAAAGGTTCCTAGAATTTATAAACTCAAATGCTATGGAACAACTTGTTACCACTCCCACAAGAGGGAAAACATACTGGACCTGATCATCACCAACATGGGGACTCTATGCTCCAGACCAGAAGTGTATCCCTCACTGGTAAGATCAGACCATAAACTAATCTCACTGGATATTCACATCCCGACCCCACCCCATGCCCAGAAAACCACAGTGAAAAACTTCTCTAAAGCAAATTTCACACTCCTCAAAACCGAGGTGGAATCCTTCAAAGCCCCCGGGCCTGTGGATAATATGGCCCAGACCGCAAAATCCTTTATAAACGTATTCTATGAACACCTTCAGGAATGCATGGATCATGCAATCCCAAATAAAACCAAGACCCAATCCTCCAAAGGCAGACGTCCTGTCTGGTGGACCCCAGCCATAAACAAACTATACAATAGAAGGAGGAAGCTACTACATGATAGAGCAAAATCCCAAAAAAGGAAGGCATCTCTGATCAGTATTAGCAAAAAACTACGGGCACTCATAAAATCGTCTAAGGCCAGTTTCGAGAGAAAAATTGCACAGGACACTAAGGATAATCACAAGGCTTTCTTTAGTTATGTTAGGAACCTGGGTGGGAATCCCCAGATATGCTCAGAATTAGTCCAAAATGACAAAAAATACACCAAACCCACAGACATTGCCAACATCATAGCTGACAGGTTCAGCGCAAACTTCTCCCCCCCTCCCCACCAAAAGGGCTAATATCTATCCCAGCGGAGTGCTGCCCCACTGACATCTCAGATGCTCAGGTAAGAGCTGCCCTCTCCAAAGCAAGAAACACAGCATCAATGGGACCAGACGGTGTCCCCGGCTGCATCCTACATGAACTCCAAGAAGAGCTAAACCCAAACCTAAAACTACTGTTCAGTCTCAGCCTTACTACAGGATATGTACCCAAAGAGTGGCGTACAGCAACAGTGGTCCCTCTCCACAAAGGTGGTGCCTCAACAGATCCTGGAAACTATCGCCCCATAAGTCTCACTAGCTTGTTCTGCAAAGCTATGGAAAGGATCATCATGGACCTTATAAATAAAGATATTGGGGACCTACAAACACTGGATCCTACCCAGTTCGGCTTTGTTAAGGGCAGATCCTGCCTCTTAAACCTGGTCAATTTCTTTGAAACAGTCACCAAGGCCATTGACAAGGGAAGGTGGTCCACACAGCCTACCTGGACCTCGCAAAAGCCTTGATACAATACCCCACTCGGGCATTATAGATAAGCTCACCAGCTTAAATATAAACCCCTATGTCACTAGATGGGTTGCAAACTGGCTCAAGTACAGAACCCACATGGTTAGAATAGCTGGAGCCATGTCAGACTCCAAACCAGTTACAAGTGGCGTCCCACAAGGCTCAGTCCTGGGACCTCTCTTGTTCGGTATATATTTCTCGGAGGTACAGGCCAACATGGAAGGACTGTGGCTGACCAAGTTCGCAGATGACTGCAAACTGGGCGCCATAATAGACTCTCCAGCCGACACAAGCACCCTCCAAAAGGGCCTCATAGAAATGGACACCTGGTGCCAGAGCCATGGCCTCAAGCTAAACTCCAAAAAGTGTATAGTCATCCCCTTTGGCAAAAACAAAGTGCCCACAAATTACCACATAGGTGGTAATCCATTAAGTACAGAAGAAGTAATTAGGGACCTGGGGACCCAAGTTGATAGCAATCTCTCATTTGACAACCACGTGGCCAAAGTGGTTAGAAAAACATTTTATATAGCCCACCTAATCATGAAGGGATTCACATCTAGATCAGGGGAGGTCATCGTGCCTCTTTACTCATCCCTCATCAGGCCCATAATTGAGTACAATGCCCCTTTTGGGATGTACCTTACCAGGCACCTGCAGCAACTGGAAAGACCCAAAAAGGACCTCACCAAGAGGATCAAAGGGCTCAAACAGGCGCCATGTGCTGCCCGGTTAAAGAAACTCCAGCTCTACTCAGTGGCAAACCGCCTGTTCAGAGGCGATCTGTGCCTGACGTATAAAGCTATGTCCAACCCGGAATTAATGGACATGCTGCACTTCAGAAAATCCAAATCCCATCGAGCTACGCTCTCGAGAGACTTGAACCTCAGCACTGAAATAAATAGGACATGCTGGAGGGACAGATTCATAACCCAGAGACTCCCTTCACTCTGGAATAAAATCCCAGTCCAGGTTAGGCAGAGTCCCTCATTGACTCTCTTCAAGAGGAATCTTGATGAGTGGATGGGAGATCGTAGGTTTACCCCGGGTATCACTTCTGTGTCACTGTTAGACAGAGGCACAGTATACTAACCTCGAAAAAGGGCATAGCAAAATTAATTTAAAATGGGTGGCACAAGCCATACACACTCTGGCTAGGCTTATAAATGCCCTAGGGCAGATAGCCTAGTATGAACCTATAAACCTATGAACCTATGAGGTGTGCACATAGAAGGACTTCCTGACTACTGTGGCGATGTGACTATCAAAGGAGAGACTACTGTCCACCTGGGTCCCAAGGTCTCTTATCTCGCATTCGGTGTTAAGTAGATTGCTGCCTATGTGGTAGTTCATGGGTACAAAGTTTTTACCAAAGGGGATGACACTGCACTTTTTGGCATTGAGCTTGAGGCCATGGCTCTGACACCAGGCATCTGTCTCAGAGAGGCCCTTCTGTAGGATGTTCACATCATTTGGGGACTTGACTATGGATCCTAGTTTGCAGTCATCTGCGAACTTTGGTAGCCAGAGGCCTGCTTTGTTAGCCTGTACTTCAGAGAAGTAGATACCAAACAGGAGTGGTCACAGGACGGAACCCTGTGGTACTCCACTTGTCACTGGTTTGAGGTCAGATTTGGAGTCTGCAACTTTTACAGTGTGGGTTCTGTCAGTGAGCCATTTGGTAACCCATCTTGTGACATATGGATTGATGCCTAGTTTATTGCGTTTAGCTATAATTCCAGAATGGGGGATGGTGTTGAAAGCCTTGGCGAGGTCAAGATAGGCTGTGTGAAACACTTTACCCTCATCTACAGCTTTGGTGACTGCCGCAAAGAAGTCGATCAGGTTCAGGAGGCATGATCTGCCTTTCACAAACCCGAACTGGATGGGATCCAGAGTTTGGAGTTTACCAATGTCTTTGTTTATGAGTTCCATGATGATACGTTCCATGGCTTTGCACATGTGCAAAATACATGAACAACTGTATGTAAACATATAAAATTAAGCAACAAAAAAGAAGAAATGGAATTGTTTTGAGATTGCCAGGTAGATATTCTTTTCAGCAGCTGTCACTGTCATAGAAAATATGGGCAGCTTATTGTCAGGTTATCCCCCCCGGTATGCACAGCTTAGATTTATTAGTTTTGATAGCTTATGCATTCTTATAAGTAGTGCAAACCACTTGGTACATGACTGAGTATTTAGGGAAAATACTACACAGGAAACTGCCATTATCAGATTTTCAACGTATATATATAAAAAAATTATTAAAGAGACTAAAATAAGCAATGACAAAGCAATACAATATTATGCTATGACAGCCCTCACAAATGTAGCAGGTTAATTTGTATCACACATCAATAAAGACCCCACTTTCTGTCTTTATGGGTGGATGCAAGATGGCTGTTACAGGGCATAGAAAGGACACAGGAAAACTGAAGAGAATTTAGCAACACTGAGCTGTATTTCTGACTGTGTGATTAGATACATAATGTAGATACTGGTTGGTGGCTAGCACTTTAAAGGAGGGACTGAATTTCTGGTATGCAGAAATTTAAAAAATAATTAATAATAAGAAACTGATAAATAAATAAACATAAATAAGACAAAGAAGAAAAACTGCTGTCCGTTTTTATAAGTGGTATACAATGAATTAGCATAAACCAACTAGGTGGTGTCACTTTACTAGGAGATTTGCTATATCATGGTGTGTGTGTGTCGGGGGGGATAAATGAAAAATGGGGTGGCACAGGCATTGGGGTCATTAAGCTATTACATTGTGGGACACGTTACTTTTTCATAGTGAGTCTGAAGAAAGAGCCAATCATAATGGGTAAGTTTAGTTTAGTATTTTGGACTGCATTTCTATCAGAAATTGGAGGAGAACAGGTTACAGCATGAAAGGGAGTGTCATGTACTAAAGGGATACAAGTAGAGGCACAGTTTGAGGAAGCCTCTATCTCTCATGAGTCATTGAAAAGAGCAGTTTCCTCCTTCTCCTCTTACATTGTAGAGCTGGATGTGGTAAACAAAGGTACATGGCACAGTATGGGTGTATGTGCCTCACATGGTGTTGGGGGTAAACTCCTCCTGATAAAGTCGGATAAAGTGGGAGGAAATTCTTATTATAACCTTTTTAGTAATGGGTAACACCCAGTGGAATTCACAGGTGTTGAGACTATATGGTGAGCATAATTACTATGATAGGTAATCTGATCATCCACTGGAGTTCACTTGAGACAGAATAGGTAAAGGCTTCACCTGGCAGTGGATTAGTAAGTCGATGCTTTACTCACACAAAAGTTCCTGAAGTTGAATCTAGATTTCTTCAGAACCTTCAGAAGAAATCTAGATTCAGTAAGTCGATGCTTTAACTGGGATGATATGGTGTGAGGGCAAGTGGACATCTTGAAAAATGACTTGAAAGGTAAACATAGATAATATGGTACCACTGAATGGTTACACTGATTGACCATGGTCCTCAGCCCTTACAGTTGTATTTAAATTTTACATTGTAGGTAACAGAAATGACTAGATGTACTAGGTAGATTCTAAATTCATAGGAGTCAGGAATTACTGATAGATGATCAAAACTATTAGATAATTGCAGGCTGGTGATGAAATGGCCAGCATGGCCTTAATGGTTGAAGCCATTAACAAGGTTAAACTGGTAAAGAACAACATTTTATACTAATTAATTAAGATTTGCTGCAAAAGGTTGAAATAAAAATGTATCATGAAAATGTTAACTGATGCTTTATGAATGTATATGTTAAATTAAGTGTAACCAGGACTCACAGTGGAAATTGCATCTGAATGAATTATAATATTGTGGTTTACTGTTATAGATACGTTACAATAAGTTTTAAATAAAAAAAAAAAAACAAAAAAAACATACTGCAAACACTGAAGGAAGTTTCTTTGGCAGTGGAATGCACAAGACAAACACCCTTTGAAAACTCAAAGGAATCAGAAAGAAAATAGTTGTACATATGTGTGTTATGGGTAATTATTCCCATTGTGTCAAAAGCGACCAATAACAGAGATATTGAATTAGCAGGGATTACTCTTAGCCCATAACTGCGTGTATTATTGTCGGAAATTGAAGTCGCATGATTTTGATGTTGTCTACCATGTTTTATCTATGTTTGTAACCCTACTGAAAACTGCATATTATAATTATCTTTAAATGTTTCTATTGTTCCTAATGTATTTGTACTCTGCTTTCTGGAGCTTTTCTCACCGGGCCTCCGCTGAAAATGGACATGTATCCAGTCGGACTTTTCCGGTAAACAAATGTAAAATAAAAATAAATAAATAAAACTCTGAGTGACACTTGCATATTACATGTTCACAAATAATGGAATATTATTTTCAGACAAAGTTTCTAGAGTATGTTGCACAATTCAACTAATAAAGAGAATCCTGTAATGCTCTTTATCATGGCAACACTCACTGCAGATGAAACTCTTTGAAATGAGTTTGCCACCCTTTGTTTTCTCTCCTTTCTACAATGATATGTGACCTGAAGTTAGTTTATATAAACAGTGGGGGTAAAATGCACAATCCTCCACAGCACACAATGCAGCAGTTTTTATTTTGTTGGAAAATAAAGCCTGGCAAACTCAACGATTCAATGACTTTCATCCATGATGAGCTTTGCTGTTTTCAAGCTATAAGTAGCCAAATGAGAGCCAGCGAGTAAATATGAAAGTAGTTTAACAGGTAAATGGAAAGACCCTCAACTAGGAATTGCTGACTATTTTTAAAATATGAATATTGAAACAAAGTTTAAGGCCCATGTTTAGCTGAATAACATGAAGAAGTCCTGTTAACCAAAGTACTAAATTCTTTAATGCTGCAAGCAGTAAGGAAACTTCTAACAACATGCCATCAATCTGAATGTTCAGCTCTAAGTTCAACCTGTTTGATCTGCAAGTAAGCAAGCTGTGCTGACGAATGAGAGAGGTACCTGAGACTATAAATATGAAGAGGAACAAGAGATGCCACTCTGTCATGAGTAACAGAGTAGGGTATCTGAAAATCTTTTATGGAGACAGTCAGTGATAATGAAAGACTGTCACTGAAAAAGAACAAAGGTAACTGCTAACATCTTGAGAGAAAGAAAGTAGGAAGTTTCTCTGTTTCCATGGCAAATATATGGAAAGAGAAGGCAACTGAAAAAAGAATCTGCCCACCTGACTCATAAGTACATTAACACATAATCTATTCTTGTTTACAAGCAGTTTACCAAAGATTTAAGTTATAATATCATAGTGATCTATATCAAGGTAGTTCATGGTTTAACACATTAAAATGAAATGCAGAAATGATCAAGAAATAATGCAAAAAATACATTTTGTAATGTAATTGACCTTTGACCGTCATTTTCTTTCCTGCAAATGATAATTCAATACAGCAAATTTCACAGTTTCTGTGAAAGTGAAAACAGTATTTTGTTTTAGCCTTAAGCAGGGTGAAGAAGAAACCAGTCCTTATGAGCTCATTAAGGTAATATTCTTTGATTTGTCTGCTGAAATTGTATTGTGCTGTTGTATTGCATGCAAAAACTCTGAAATATAAGGTACAAGGGTGCAGACATTGAACAGATTCATTTGCATATAGAAAACAAGCATAATGCTTTCAGTTTTGCTTTGACTTCAGGAAATGTTTCCTAGTAATGGTGCCCTAGAAGAACTTCAATAAATACCTCTCAGAAAATTCTGTCTTGAAGTTAGGGGCACAAGCATCATGTAGCTCAGGCAGACTACTGCTCAAATTCAGACTCAAATGTGAGTTTGGGCAACCAGCTGCCGCACCCTACGTGGGCACATCATTTGAGTTTGAGTAAGGCAAGCCCAGCAGCCATGGTAAGGGAGTGAGGAGGGGGTGGGAGTGTATATTAGGTCACTGGTGGGGAAGGAAGTTTTTGGTTTAGGGAGCAGGAGGGGGATTCGAAAAAAAAGGTGACAGGTTGACATAATGGTTGGTACCTTACAGACACAAGGTGCAGGGTTTGATTCTCTTATGAAATAATTGGCTAGGCTTGAAATGGTTCATAAGGGCAATTAGCCTAGTATGAAACTAAATAAAAAAGAGGATCCTAGGCTTAGGGATCAAGACTAGGGTTTTAGGTTTAGGTAGTGAGAAGAGAGTGTTAGGGTTAGAGAAATAAAAGGAGGTCTTAGGGTTAGTGAATGAAAAGAGTGGCTTAAGGTCAGGGTGCGGGAGGGAAGTTTAGGTTTACAGAGCAGAAGGATGTTTTGGGGTCAGGGAGTGGGAAGGGAGTTTTAAGGTTAGAGTTAGGGTTCTAGTAGAGGTATGAGAGCTAAGTAGCTATGAGAAATCAAGTTTGCAGAAGTTTGAGCACTTGCCTATTTGAGCAAGTGACTGAGAGCAAGTATACTGCAAGCATAAAAAGCCCAAGCACTTGTAGTAGACCCTTCTAGAAGGGGACATGTATTTTTTACTTGATGTTATTTGCTATGTAGGAAGGGTCTAGATATACAAGTCACTATTCTGAAATAGAAAGTGGTAGTCAATTCCATACAGAAAAATGCAATGACTGGCATCTATAAATTAATGCTATGCATATTCTGATGAGTGATTGCTTAGTTCATTTGAAATGGATTAGGCAAGTATGACATCCAAAGGGATATGTATAACATACTTACGTGACTCACAACCCATACTTTATTTTATATGCATTAGGGGAGTCGGCATGTTACATTAATTAGAAATATTTCATTAGATAGCTGCTTAATACAGAGCAGTAACAATAAAAATATAATATTTTAAAGTAAACAGATACTGCAAAACAATAACCCTTACTCTCAAAACAAAAACATCTGAGGTCATGCCAGCTTTGAGTGAAAATAAACACAGGCAAAATGTAAGCAGGTATATCCTATACTTTTGGAAGTTCAAGAGCAATCATATTGTGTAAACATATACATACATGCAGATATATGTGCACACATATGTGTCTGTGTATGTGTGTGTATACGTATAGCGTGTATATATATATATATATATATATATATATATGTGTGTGTGTGTGTGTGTGTGCGCGCGCGCTGGACACAGGAAATGCAACCAATGCATCATGTGTATAGTCCATAAACCCAGTCTCTGTGCCTGTCAGCACCATCACTAAGGAATGTGTAACACTCCATATCTGATACATATCTGAATCTGATGGTAGCTCTATTGAGCAGATTGGGGGAGGGCACATTTGGAGCATAAGCACTTTGTCTTGAATGGTTATCATCCTTCCCCTGAAGATGGCATGGCAATGGCTACAACCCAGCATATGCACAAGCCATTTTGTGGGCACAGGGATGTACCACCGCAGTCATAGCAGAGTTGGTCAAAGTGATGCAAGATGTGTGGTATGACAACTGTGATGGTATGTTCCACATGTGTGACTGCCTTGATAGCCTAAAGCAACTACTGGAATGTGCCCTGTCCACTCAAGGTCACCTGCAGAGAATAAAGCACCATTCACAATACTGTTCCCACCAGTATATCAGTAAATGATGATCATCGTGGCCAGGAATAGGTATACAGAGCTCATGCAGTGGTAAGGCATCCACTGCTACATTTACTGTAGAGGTGTCTACTCCAAGGAGAGGATGTTCCCATGTTATAGCAGCCATGGCAGTGGCATGTCTGGTGACTGAAATGATCATTCCTAACCAACATGCCAATATCTAGCCAAGAGTGTGGCTCAACCAGTGCTACTGCTGGTAGGGGAAGCAAACAGGTGTAGGTGCATGCATGGGATGCTCAGTTCCTGCCATGTATACCCTGGACTTGTCATCTACATTGACACAGAGAGTTGCACCTTTTGCTGAGCCTGTGTCCCAGTAGTACACAGACAGACAGTCACTGGCCACAGCAGATCATGCACATATAGAACACACACACACACACACACACACACACACACACACACACACACACACACACACACACACACACACACACACACACACACACACACACACTGACTGAGACAGGAATCCTCTTAAGCACCTTTCCCATTTCATCATAGCCCATGCACAGTGCTGAACGCTTTGTCATATATTCCTCCACACTCACACATCTCCCTGTGAAAGGAATGCTTACATATGCTCCCTTACCACCTATGTAAATAATGGTACCTGTGCTCTGTCATTTGTACATAGTTACTTTTCTTGCCTATGTCTGATGCACAGCCTATGTATGGGTGAGAACAGTCTGATGTTTGATTTGCATGCATTCATTTTGATGTGATGTATTTGCTGCACTATGTTTTCCTAAAAGCTGAAGTTACAGGCAAGCTGCTGGCCCTTTGCCAGTGTCACCTAATAATCCCACCATACAGCTGGATCCCCTAATGACTCCTCATCTGGTTCTGCCTCCACTGCCTTATATTTTGTGTTGTCCTCCTCTTGCAACTGGCCCTTTCCTGTAGCTTCCTTCTCATTTTCAAGTTAAGCAACATTGTGCATACCATAAATATTTTTACACTGGTACCAGGATCATACAACAGGATACCACTCAATGAATTTAGACAGTAAAAGCATGCCTTCAGCAATCCAAACAAATATTTGTATAAGAATACTTGTGTAAGTATAAAAAGCCTTACGTATGTATACTTATTATCTTATCTATTTTGACATTGTAAAATTTATTGTAATTGTATTCTGCCTGACTTTGTTGATATTGTATAACTTTTTTTTGTACTGTTTGCACTGGAGCTTTTCTCCCCAAGCCTCCACTGAAAAGGGGCCTTTATGCCAACCCAGATTTTCCCAGTCAACAAATATAAAATAAAATAAGTAAATAAATGTTTTTTGTTCCTGTTATATGAATGTGCAGAATTGTACACCTGGTCTGCTTCAATTTGTTGATATCTAATGGATGTCATCAGCCAGGTTTCCATTGCATATCCTACATCACCAATAAGATGGCCCTGGGGTAATTACCCCTTGATAAAGTTCATATGGCTCACAACTGTACCATATGTGGGAATCATGAAAACTACCTGGGTGACCAGCACTCACATTATAATTGATATCCTGTTCTTTACAGATCACCTAGCAGTTAATAGAGTAACACCCTTTGCAGTTCATGTACATCCAACCCAGTTCCTGAGGTGAGGCCTAATTTTAATGAAGGTGCAGTCTATGGCACCTAGAACCTCAGGGAACTGGACTACTACATAGATGTCCTGCATGATGTTCATTCTTTTGTTCTCTTCTGTGGTACATGAAAGCCACATATACTTCCCAACATGCTGCAGCAAAGCATCTAGGAACTCATGGAGTACTGTCAAAGTGAATGCCTGAGGTACCCCCACTGTATGGTCAGTTGGTGCTGGCAGATCCCTGTAGCAAGTCCTCGACTCTCACATGACTTTATATGGAACTAACACTTTCCGGCTATATCCTACATCACCTCCCTATCTATTCAGTATCAGTCCACAATGTTGGGGTCATGGAATGCATGACAAGATAAGCATGGTCGGATAACATATCAACTCCACTTGCCATAGCATGAACTCCAAGAATCTGTGGTATTCAATTCAATGTCACAATAGTCCAATACAGAGTCAAGTCAAACCCAGTCCACAGCAGTAGTAATTAAGAATGAATTTAATACACCAAGTAGTTGAACACATACAGGATTAAGAGCTTTCATCTTAGACTTCATCAGAATCATTTTCAAACATTGCCACCATCTTTAAATACCATCTTTCTACAAATGATGTGACCACACAACACCAATAAAACACGTGTACCAATAAAAAACATATAATCATCATCTTCTTTTGGCTGTTCCCGTTAGGGGTCGCCACAGTGGATCACCTGTTTCCATTTCTTCCTGTCCTCTGCATCTTGCTCTGTCACACCAACCACCTGCATGTCCTCTCTCACCACATCCATAAACCTTATCTTAGGCCTTCCTCTTTTCCTGTTTCCTGGTAGCTTCATCCTTAGGATCTTTTTCCCAATATACTCCACATTCCTTCTCAGCACATGTCCAAACCAATGTAATCTTGCCTCTCTGGCTTTGTCTCCAAACCTTCCAACCTGGGCTGAACCTCTAATATACTTATTCCTAATCCTGTCCACCCTCGTCACACCCAGTGTAAATCTTAACATCTTTAACTCTGCCACATCCATCTCAAATTCCTGCCTTTTTGTCAGTGCCACTGTCTCCAACCAATATAATATAGCTGGTCTCACTACCCTCTTGCAGACCTTCCCTTTCACTCTTACAGGTACCCGTCTGTCACAAATCACTCCTGACACTCTTCTCCACCCACTCCATCCTGCCTGTACTCTCTTCTTCACCTCTCTTCCACACTCACCGTTACTCTGAACTATTGACCCCAAGTATTTAAACTCATCCAGCTTTGCCACCTCTGGTTAAAAAACTCCACTGCCATTTCACCTAAACACCTCCATGCTTCCACAGGTATGTCATCTGGGCCAACAGCCTTTCCATTCTTCATTTTCTTCATAGCTATCCTTACTTCCTCATTGCTAATCCATTGTACTTCATGATTCACTATCCCTACATCATCCAACCTTCTCTCCCTCTCATTCTCTTCATTCATGAACCCCTCAAAGTACTCTTTCCATCTCCTTAACACACTCTCCTCACTTCTGAGTATGTTTCCTTCATTATCCTTTATCGCCTTTACCTGCTGCACATCTTTCCTGGCTTGGTCCCTCTGTCTAGTCAATTGGTACAGGTCCTTTTCTCCCTCCTTAGTGTCCAACCTTTCATACAACTCTTCATATGCCTTATCCTTAGCCTTTGCCACCTCTCTCTTTGCCATTCACCTCATCTCCTTATACTCCTGTCTACTTTCTTCACCTCTCTAATAATCCCACTTCTTCTTTGCCAACCTCTTTCTCTGTATACTCTCTTGTACTTCCTCATTCCACCACCATGTCTCCTTGTCGTCCTTTCTCTGTCCAGATGTAATACCAAGCACCTTTCTAGCCATCTCCCTTACTAGCTCTGCTGTAGTTATCCAGCTATTTGGTAACTCTTCACTGCCACCCAGTGCCTGTCTTAACTCATCCCTGAACTCCACCTCACAATTACCCTTTTTCAGTTTCCACCATTTGATCCTTGGTGCTGCCCTTACACTCCTCCTCCTCCTCTTCTTGATCACCAACGTCATCCTACAAACCACCATCCTATGCTGCCTAACTATACTTTCTCCGGCCACCACTTTACAGTCACCAATCTCCTTCAAACTGGCCCTCCTACATAAGATATAATCCACCTGTGTGCATCTTTCTCCACTCTTGTATGTCACCCTATGCTCCTCCCTCTTGTTAAAATACGTATTCACCACAGCCATATCCATCCTTTTTGCAAAATCCACTACCATCTGACCTTCTGCATTCCTTTGTTTAACACCATACCTACCCATCACTTCCTCATCCCCACTGCTCCCTTCACCAACATGCCCATTTAAATCTGCTCCAATCACCACTCTCTCATCCTTGGGTACAGTCATCACCACTTCATCCAATTCACTCCAAAATTTTTCTTTCTCATCCATTGCACACCCAACTTGTGGAGCATATGCACTAACAACATTAATCATTACACCATCAATTTCCAGCTTCATAAACATCACTCTATCCAACACCCTTTTCACCTCCAAAACACACTTTGCATACTGTTCCTTCAGAATAACTCCTACTCCATTTCTCCTCCCATCCACACCATGATAAAACAATTTGAACCCACCTTCGCTACACCTAGCCTTACTCCCCTTCCATCTGGTCTCTTGCACACACAATATACCAACCTTCCTTCTGTCCATCATATCAGCTAGCTCCCTCCCTATACCAGTCATACTTCCAACATTCAAAGTTCCGACCCTCACTACCACAGTCATAGCCTTTCTCCTCTCTTCCTGCCTTCGGCCATGCCTTCCGCCTCTTCTTCTCCTTTGGCCAACAGTAGCCCAATTTCTGTCAGCACCCTGTTGACTAACAGTACTGGTGGTGGTCATTGTTAACCCGGGCCTCGACCGATCCGCTACGGAAATATTAACTGGTGACTGCATGAAAAGATTTGGTGAAGTTTTACGCCGGATGCCCTTCCTGATGCAACCCTCCCCATTTATCCAGGCTTGGGACCGGCACAAAGAAATGCACTGGCTTCTGCATCCCCAGTGGCTGGGTTCATAATAATGCTAACCATTTTAAGCAAAATAAGTATAAAAACATCTTTTAAAAAGAAACATATTGTTTATCACCTATTGTATTCAAAGTCACACCACATAGGACCTTAGACTCAGAATGCTCCCACTGGAAATATTTTCATTTAATTTGGGTGGGGAGGCATGGCATTTAATCTTAATTGCCACCTCAATTCCGTTTCCTCAATAATATCCTCCCATGGGCCCCATACGGTCTTTAGCTATATGTTCTAAAACAAAAAACAGAAAACGATGATCTGGCTGTTCCACCAAACGTTTTACAAGTGCATTTCCCAGATTCCCCTTTTTGATATTAGTAATGTGTTCATAGATACACTCCCTAAATCTTCTCTGAGTCTTACTTATATAAAAATGCTGACATTTTTGACATAGGGCAACATATACCACCCCTGGGGTGTTGCAATTGCTAAAGGACTTGGATTTTATAAATCTTTTGTTCACAACCACATGGTTCCCATTTAGAACCTCTTTACAGTAGTTACAAAAACCACATTTAAAGGCCCCTGTTCTTTTGTTGCTCTGGTTATATTCGAAGTGGCCAGTGTTCTCTTCTATATAGTTTTTAATTGTCCTACCTCTTCTAAAAAAACATCTCTGGTTTGTTGCCAATCTTGTTGATAACATCTTTAAAACAGGAAAAAAATGTTCCAGTATTTTGACAAAATGTTTCTAATCTGAGATGCCTCAAGACTATACTCGGTTATAAAGGCCAGATTATGTTTCATAATTGGGTTGTTACCACTTTTTACCATGTCGGAAACAGACCTGAAAGGGAATTTTATTAAGGGTACTTTTTCACCCAAAGCCCTTTTATACACTACTTCATTGCAAATGGACGACACCTTTTTGCTAAGATAACTATTAACTTGTAACATCCTACCCTGTTTCTCACATTCAAACAAAAAAGTATCATGCTGGAAAACCATTGTAGCTGTATGGATATACTGACCTTTAACCATCCTCATTTTTTTGATCCATGGGGTGGTTACTGTCAAAATGTAACAAACTGTTACAGTAAAAACTTGCTATCTCCTCCTCAGGCCTGTCCCATACAATAAAAATGGCATCCAAAAATTAGAGGTAACTCCTCTATGGTTTTTCCAGAAATTGTTTAAATAACATCTGCCTTTCCCATTGTAAAAGAACAATGTTGGCAAAAATTGGGGCACAAGAGGCCCCCATTTCTACCCCTTTACCTGTTGGAAACATTGGCCTTCTAGAAACAAAAAATTATATTTCAAAACCGTTTCCATACAAAAAACTAAAACATTGATTTCATTGTTAGTCAGCTTAGTACATTCACATAAAAAATCATGGAAACATTTGAGGCTGATATCATGTGGAATGACATTAAATAATTCAACCACATCAATGGTGAGAAAGATAAAATCTTTGGAAAAATACAGATTATTCATTTTCAATAAAAAGTCCCAACAGCCCCTGCATATATGAGCAAAAGTATCCAAGCAGTTCTTTAACTTCAAGTTCACATATTTCCCAAAGGGGGGGGGTTTTTGACCTCCTGGCATTCACAACTGGCATCATTGGTGAGTCAGTGGTGCTTTTATGTATTTTGGGTATCCCAAATATACTAGGCACCACAGGGTAATGCACATGCAGGTAGTCATACAAATCAAGAGTGATTCTGCCTCCACCATATCATTTAGCCAAAAAATCTATCCTTTGATAGGCCAGATTGGTGTAGTTATGTGATGTTTCTTCACATTGCTCAAAATTAGACACACAACTCATCATTCCATCCAAATAGTCATTTTTATTCATTATTACTACCCCTCCCCCTTTGTTGGGTTTCTTGAGGCTGAGGCTCTTGTTTTTGGCCAACTCTGACAATAGTTGGGACTCCTTGGCATTCAAATTACCATAACACATGGTATTAAAAATGCTTGTTTCCAGTGACCTAAATTCAAACTCTTCCAATTTCTCAAACAATAGCAAAGGAAAGACTAAAGGGGGATTAACGGTGCTTTTCTGTACATATAGCCTGTTACTGTAGTTCTGATAATCATCAAAAGTCAAGCAAAAATATAGCTTTCCAAGGTATAACTTTAAATCAATTAACAGGCCATCAATTCTCAACTTAGACGAGGGAACAAACATATCTCCACTACTCAGTAAACAAGCATGTTCAATAGTGCACAACACATGACATCACTATAATTATATAGAGAAAAGTTTTATTTTTATTCACTATTGAGCCAGAGTCATTCCCGTTCAACACATTTCCTTGCCAGTGTCATGTGCAGCTCTGAGGAGCTGTTTACACATTTCAGAATTACTCTTCCTTCTTGATTTGCCTTACTTGCAACCACAAGGCTGCTCACTGTAATAATAATAATAATAATAATAATAATAATAATAATAATAATAATAAAACCACACTAGCTTTACTGCTCCTCAGTTACTGCCAGTGGTATGTGTATTTCTGATTCAGACATACCCTGCTCATGGCCCCTCATAGCACAAAGTCACCTACCACAATGCAATAAAGTTTTCTGAATCTCTGTCATAGTTATAGTACTAACCTTGATTTATATGAACATAAATTATATATCTAGCCCAAAAACATATTGTTAAGTAGTCAAACACGGGTCTACTTCACCTTATCGCATGTTGAAAATATCGAACGGCAATAATGTCGTAAATGCCGTACATCGAAAGTGTTGTTGCAGGAACATGGTACAGTAGAGATGAGAAAATTTGCTCTTTCCTCACTGTAGTGCAATCTCGGAGTTTGTATATATAATTAGCGGGGGCAGTTTTGATGTATGGCATTTTCGATGTTTATGCCATTTGATATTGTCATCTTCTGTCAAGATAATATAGACGCGTGAAACACAGATTTGCTCCTATCAACACTCTGTGTTCAACTGAGCTTTTTATGTGCTATATGTGGTTTATAATCATATAGGCTGAATGAGGCTTTGCAGGACCGTTCCATATTCTGATAAAGTTATGCATATTCTAGCTTTTGCTTGTCTATTGGCTAGTTACTCAGGGGAAAATGAGTTTGTTGCCAGGCTGAAGTTATGCTCCAGTAGAAAGGTAGATATTCACTGAAAAAAAAACAGAAGTGACCGCACATTACTTCTGCACTTCTTCTGCAAGTCCTATCCAGCTATTCTAGTACAAGTGCCCTACAATACTCCTATGTGTGTCTTTCCTTTGTGTTGTTCTGTGCATTTAATAGCCATCCAGATTAATTCCGCTTGAGTACTGTCTACTCATTGCTTCACTTCTTTTCCTGCAAGTTATTAAACTCCAGCAACATAGCAAGCTGTTGAACCTTTAACATCAGTCCTGCACACGTTTTCTACATAACTTATCTTAACTTTATTTGATATCACCATAGTCTATGCTCAGCACTAAGTTATTGCACTGCTTTCACTGCAGCAGCATTGCTTTCAGAGCTGGGTATTCCTGGCTTACAGCACACATAGAATTTTATTAACAAGCACATATATTCTGTCTGAAGGAGGCTTTCTTAGCATGCTCTGGCTCTTATTAATGAATGTTATAAGTCAGGCAATTCACTGTCTTTGCATTATTTCTTTAGCTCATTGACATGCATGAATTCTGGGTATGACCTTGTACAGTCCTTCAAAAGATCAAATAATGAGCAATAACAGGATCTTTCTAAGCTTTCAGTAATTCACAAACTTCTGCATATGCATAGTTTGTTTTTCTCTTTTTTGCTCTTCAGGAAATGAAAAAATAAAACTGCTAGATACCTTCAAGGCTCAAACTGCTATATACCTTCAAGGCTCTTTCCCATCAGCATATAGAGATGGGTCACAGTATGCCATTTCAGACAGCTTGGTAATTCCTCTCGCTGTGAGGATCAGATTGAATTTCTGGGTAAAGAAATTTGCAGTTTCTATTAAACTGCCTTGCAGTAAGGTAATTTCTCATAGGTGAAGTTTTATAATTGTGAAATGCATTTCTGAATTTTTAAATATTTTCCTATTAAAAGAAATATGTTTCTTCATGTCAACATATATGTTTTTCCAAGATAGCACCACATAATATATGGTGTTTGTCACAGTGATCTTTAGACAACAAAGGGACTATTGGTGAGCGTATAGGCTCAATGAGGCATTTATTCAGTTTGTTTTGAGGTGGAATATGTAGAATGTGAGATACAGCTCTCTATAATGGGAAATAAAATATGGAATGCTATATATCTCATATACTACAGGAATGTGAAATATTGTAGAAGACTATATACCAAAGTGTAAGTAAAGGGTACATTTATGTTGTCTGTGATTGACAAATAGTAGTAAATGAAATTCCATATCTGTGTGATATGTGCTTTGCTTAAAATTTTACAGAAAGGGATAGTGTCAATTTATGACATCAGATAATGTACCATTTCAGTTACAGTACTATCCATTTAGCTGTCAGGTAAAAAGTACAGTGGTGAATTGGGATATCACTGTCACCTCACAACAAGGTCTCCAGTCCGGTTGTTGACTGGGTTGTCTTCTAAATGGATTCTGCCTGTCCTCCCTGTGTTTATATTGGCTTTCTCAGAGTACCCAGTTTAATCCCACATTCCAAATACAAACAGTACATGGATTAGTTACTGTACATTGTCTGCAGCTGTCTGTGCTATTTGTATGCGCGTGTGTTGGGGGAAAATGGGACTGAAAATTAATTTCTATTCCCTACTTTAATAAACTCTCTGTATGGTGATGCATGTTTATGGGGTCACTGTAGTGTCAAATGTTATTCAACAGCATCAGAAAAAAGACTGCAGACCATACAATCTGTGACTGGTAAACTAGACAAGTAAGGCAAGCCCATTACTACTTAGCATGTAAGACAAGAATCTTGACAATTTTTGTGCTGCAGAAACTCAGTAAAACCAGTCATGTTCAGGCTGGCAACTTATTTGCTACCAACAAGCCAAGACCTAACTTCACAGGACAGAATTATACTATTTATTCTCCAAGGAGTTGCTGTGTATCTGGAACTAGATCTGGAGATGTGACCTGATTTCGTAATGTAATAGTTAGGACTGGGCTTAGTAACAGGGGCAGTCACTGGGTAATGTTCTAATCAGGAATCTTGGGGATATTTTCTGGAACAGGGATTGCTGACAGAATGTTCTCTGGAACAGAAGCATTGAACAAGTCAGTCTGAGAATTAGAGTCTTTATTACAGGTAAGATACTGTAACACTGGCTCGGACACAGGTAACAAATGCTTCTGATTCCGCCTAAATTCCATTCCTTGTAATTCCACAATGTACAATCTCAGCTCTTGACACAAACTTTTCACAAATCAGATGTGATCGAAACCTTTTGACGTCTGCAGCCTCACTCTCTCCACTTCTTTTAATGTACTGAGCAGTTTGCTGGTCTTATCATAGTAGACCTTCTGGGACAAATGTTTTTTCAACAGTTGAGCTTTTACTGCTTTGTTGTTTTTAGCACATGGAACCAATAAATTACTGCTGATTGGTAATGTGGTTCTGGTTTGCCTCGACATAAGTCCCTGCGCGGGTGAACCAAGGTTATTATCACAAGAAATATTTCTGAGATTTAGCAAGTTTAGAAAAACATTGGTATTGTCACATATAGATTTCTCTAACAGCTGTTTTGCTCTTTGAACTGCATGTTCAGCCAAGCCGTTTGACTGCAGGTGTTCAGTACTACTTGTAATATTGAAATGAGCAGTTTACTGGTCTTATCGTAGTAGGACTTCTGGGTTAAATGCTTCTTCAACAGATTGGTTTTCACTGACCAGTTGTTTTAGATACATGGAACCAACAATTGACTACTGATTGGTAATGTGGTTCTGGTTTGTCTCAACAGAAGTCTCTGAGCAGGCAAACCAAGATGTTTATCACTAAGAATATTTCTAAGATTTAACAGATTCAGGAAAACATCACTATTGTCTCATTTTGACTTCTCTAGTAGCTGCTTTGCACTTTGAGCTGCATGTTCTGTCAAACCATTTGACTGCAGATACTCTGGGCTACTCATGACATGAGTAAAGTCCCACTCTCTGGCAAATCTTTTGAACTGTTGGTTTGTGAACTGTGTGCCATTGTCAGAAATAACTTTGTGTGGAGAACCATGGACTGCAAAATGATGCTTCATCTTAGTAATGATGGTATTGGATGCTAAATTGGGAAGTAGGTCAATTTCAAACCAATTGGAATAAGAGTCCACTAACACCAAGTAATGTTGACCATTCCACTCGAAAATGTTAATGGCTACTGTTGACCAAGGAAGTTCAGGAATCTGGTTCAGCTAAAGGGGTTCTTTCTGTTGATGCGGCTTAGTACTGTTACGTACTGAATAATATGAAAGCACTCTCTCGATATGTTGTGACATCGAAGGCTAAAATATTAATCCTCTCTCCCTTCTTTTGTTAGAGTCTACTCCTGGGTGGCCTCGATGTCAGTTAGTAATAAACTCTGGTTGCAAGGACTTTGGAACAATAACTTTAGGACCTTTCATGATGTTACCATTCTCTGACAAAATCTCTTCTCTGTATGGAAAATAAGGTTGCACTTCTGGAGGTAAACTAGATTGCTTTGATGGCCATCCTTCTTTGATAAAGTGGTTGAGGTTCTGTTGAATTGGATCTGTGGCTGTATGATTTCTTAGCTCATCAAGATGTGTGGAAAAAAAATTCTCACTTCCATCACTTCAAAATCAAAATGCTTTCTCATGCTGTTCAGTGGTTGATATGGGTCATCTGGATAACACATCAGCAAGATAAAGAAGTTTGACTTTCTTGTAGACAAGATTGAAATGATACTTTTGCAATCTCAGCATCATGCATTGCAATCTGGCTGGAGCTGAATGCATAGACTTTCTCGAAATAGTGAATAGAGGTTGGTGGTCTGCTTCGATCTGAATAGGTCTACCATAAACATAATCATGAAAGTTGGAACATGCAAACATAATTGCCAAGAGATCTTTCTCTATCTGACCATGCTGCATCTAAGCATGGGTAAGAGTTCTTGATGCATAGGGAACTCTTATTGAATGACTGCACCAAAACAAAATATCAAAGCATCACATGAAAGTGTAACTGACTTGTGGACATCATAGTATTTGATAGTAGTTGGACTGGTAATTCTCTGTTTCAGGGCATCAGATGCTCCTGGTGTTGTTCTAACCATGACCAGAATACATCTTTGCATGTCAGCTCTCTGAGTGGTGCAGATATTTGACTCAAATCTGGAATGAACTTGCCTAGGGAGTTAACCATGCCAAGAAAATATTGCAGGGCTTGAACATTGTCTGGAGCTTGCATCTCAAGAATGGCTGTTTGCTTAGAAATGTCTGGTCATAGGCCTGAACCGGTAAATAAATGACCAACATAAATGACTTCTCATAGCCTGAATTTGTATTACTGAGGGGTCAGCTTAAGATTCACTTGACATGCCCTTTCTGGAACTTTTCTAAGGCTGCTGTCATGCTCAGCTTCACCATTACCTCCTACTAGTATGTTGTCTACTATAATACCACAAGGATACCCAGAAAAAATTGCTTCATTGCACATTGAAAGACTTCACTTGCTGAATTTATTCCAAATCTCATTCTCAGAAATCTGAACCTTCCAAACAGAGTACTGAAAGTAGTTAGCAATGAAGATGTCTTGTCAAGAAAAATTTGCCAAAATGAGCTTTTTGCATCTAAAACAGAAAAAAAAAGTGGCATTTGGCATAAGAGCTGCAACTTCTTCGACTGAGCACATTGGATGATGAGGTCTTTTTAAAGCCTAGTTCAAATCTTGTGGATCAAATCACACCTTGTTGTACCATTTTGTCTAGTTCGGAATTAACTCTGTCGGCATAGCTATTGAAACTTTTTGAGCTGGCCTAATAACTGGACTGACAGTTGCTGCCATGTGCTTGAGCCTGTTTCTTTTAACCATGTGCTGTGTACTATCAATGTGAGCCTTAGAAGTTACTGAAAACATGACTTTCTCATTTGTAAGCATATTTGTGTGCTTTTCTGTGAGCTCATATATCTGACAAATCTCAATGGCCTTATTCAAAGTTAAATCACTGTTACAAAGCAAAATCTTTCTCACTGCATCATCTTTAATACCACACACAAGTCTGCCCTTTATCAACCCATCCCTTAAATCACCAAATCTGCACATTTTAGCCTTATTTCTTAAGTCAGTTATATATGCTGCAAACATTTCACCAGGCCTTTGATCACTTGTGTAAAATAAGTGCCTCTCCATTGTAATGTTTGTCTGGGGGTTACACATTCCTCTAAATTTACATTTTAAGCACTAAGGGTCCTCCGTTGACTCAACCAGTACAACAATATGATGGTTTCCCACCTTCTGTAAAGATAGCTGCTGCATACACAAATGAACATTTCTTTTCAATGGCTTCTGACCCAGCTAAATTAAGCAAAATAAATGCCTTTGTATGGTCACCTTTATTAGAAAATGCAGCCTGTATGATAATGTCATACTCTTGCTCAAACACTCTCCAGTTCTCAGCAATAGTATTGTCAAACACAAGTGGCCCTGGTTTTAGAAATCCTTCAGCCATGCCAACAATATATGCCCAAACACACTGAAAATTTGTCCATTGTAATTATGTATGAATAAGTTGCCTCTTTGCAGCTTGCAGTAACACTCAAATGCACAATAAACTGTTCAAAATACTGTACTTATTGAAATATACTCTGATATGGCTGCATTTGTGAAATAACTGCTCTGTAACACTGCACAAACATGCAAACACTTTAAACACTTTTGATAACTTGGATAGCCTTAATTAATATGAAAAATACATGCTTTGCAAAAAATGTGGTTGTTTGCTTTCATTTTATTCGTTTTATACAATTCAGACTTTATTTCAAACATTTTCTGTAGTAATTCAAATATTTCTATCAAAATTGGAGACTTTGATTTATTTAAATATCATTTAGAGCATTCTGTATGCTTCATTTCATATTTTCTGAATAAGAAATAAATTGAGCAGGTTTTAACATCTAAAATTCATGTCTGACCTATATTGTGAATTATATATGTAGTAGGAATGTGTCACTTCTGCATATTCCACCAAAACTAACTAGATGCCTCTTGAATTCAAAGTGGAGACACTGGAACTGTTTCAGGCCACAAGCTGTTTCAACCAGGCCTCTTCTGACACCATGACACTTGTCCCTTTAACATAAATGACAAGCAGGCGAGGTAGTTCATTTAGATGCTTTATTACACAGAAACACATCAGGATTGATAGCAGTATCATCAAATATAAACAAACTGATTAACAGATGGACCTTACATACAAACATGCTTACATCTCAACTGCTTACTACAAACAATGGCAGTCAGGCTCACACGAGCTCAGTAGCTATGCACTTGTGCAAGCCCTTGGATAGCTTCTTAAAGAGACATACACACATTGATCTACAATACCCATTCATTTGGTTCTTCTACTGGACAAATTTCTCCTAGCTGGACCATTTTGTCTAGCATGACTTTGACTCTGGTCTGCATAGCTACTGGAACTTTCTGTGCTGGTCTGATAACTGGGCTGACCTCTGGGTCTAACTTCATGGAGTACACAACTGGAACTTTGCTTAGTTTGTCTGCGAAAATATCAGCATACTCAGAAAAAATAGTTTGGGTGAAATCTGAGTTGTTCTCATTCAAGCTGACTTGGTGGACCTCTTTGTTAAATGAAAGCAGTCTCATTTTCAAACTGTCTCTGAGGCCTAAGATTGACTGCATGTGCCTCTTGACTATGTAAAACTGCAAGTCATAGTTATTCCCAGCAGAGTAACATGAAAGCACTATTGATCCGTCAGTTTTGAATCTCTTCACCACCATAAGCAACAAGCTTGACACACTTTGTCAAATCAAGTTGTTCTGCAGCTGTTACTCTAGCAAATGTTTTTGCTAATATAACATTCCACTTTGAACCATTATCTACTTTGGGCTCTGCAGGACTCCATTATTCCAAACAGTACAAAAGATTTCTTTCTTTGCCCACAAATCTACTGCATTGACTGTTTCACCAAGCACAGACATACCATCGACATAAATCTAGGGTTGCAACTCTCTAATTGATCAACTTGCCTCTTTGCGTGCTCTCTTTTAATAAAATAATGTGCCTTGTTTGATTTACAAAACCGTTTGAAATGATTCAACTTTTTACAAAAATGTCACTGCTGAACAAAAGCTAAGCACTTTTCTCATTTGAGTTAATGATTTCCACCACAATTATGACAGCTGGCAATAAAATTTGGTACTGCAGCTAACTTTGTTGGTTTATGGTTGATATTAGAGTTGGGGTAACCATTAGCCCTTTTACTGATTGTGCCCTGGATTTTACTGAACCTGCTCTGGGTTTTGCTGTGGAGGCCACAGCCTTTGGCTTGTATCTTTTAACCTTGCGCTGCATATTATCTACATTAGCTTTGTTGCAGTGCCTTCCAAAGCTATTCTCATTTGTAAGCATGCTTGTTATGCCTTTCTGTAAGCTCATATATTAGACAAATCTCAGTGGCTTTGTTTAATGTTAAATCATTGTCTCGAAGCAAACTCTTTCTCACTGTGTCATGATTAATACCACGCACAAGCCTGTATTTTATCAATTCATCTCTCAAGTTGCCAAATCTGCACATTTTAGCCTTATTTCTCAAGTCAGCTATATATGGTGCAAAGGTTTTACCAGGCTTTTGATCTCTTGTGTAAAAGAAGTGCCTTTCCATTGTAATATATTTATTTTGGGGTTACAAATTTCTCTAAATTTACATTTTAAGCATTCAGGGTCTCCCCACATTTCAGTCAGTACCACAATATGGTGGTCTTTCCCCACCCCTGCAAACACAGCAGGTGCATATATAAATGAATGCTCTCTTTCAATGGATTCTGAACCAGCTTAATTAAGCAGAATAAATGCCTTTGTACGTGTCTTTGTCAGAAAAAACAGCCAGTATGAAAATATTGTATTCCTGTTCAAACACTCTCCAATATTCTGAAATATTGTACTCAAATACAAGTGGTGTGGGTCTGCAAAATCCTTCTGCCATGCCCAGAAATTATAGTAAAACACAACGCAATCTTGGCCCTTGTAATTAAGTATGAACATGCACATACACCAAGTACTTGTAATAATATTCAAATGCACAATAATCTCTTTGAAAGACTGTACTTTGTGAAATATTCTTTGAAATAACTGTACTTTGCAAAAATAATTGCAATGTAATACTGCACACACTTGCCAACACTTTGCATGCATCGGATATTTTGAATAGCTTTAGTTAATGTGAAAAAGTAGCACATAGCAAAAAATACAGTGGTTTCCCTTTTTTATATATATTTTATGTGTTTCATATATTGTTTCAAATGTTTTTATAATTATTATGAATATTTTTATCAATATGTTGCAGTTTCAGACATTTCTTTTAATTAGTAATTTGTTTTGAGCATTCGGAATGCTTTGTTTGATATTCGTAGTGAGAAAAATCATTTAAGCAAGTTTTAGTACTTGGAATTTGTTTCTGACCTGTCTGTGAGTCATTTGAGCAGTAGGGATGATCCACTCATGTATATTCCTCCATTTCTAACTGCTTGCCTCATGGCTCTGACTCCAAATCTCATTCTGAACACCATGTTGATTGTTTTGTACATTTGAATAAGATGAAGAGGCTCAGGCATTCATTTATCTATTTTGTTACATGCAAACACATTAGGATGGATGGCAGGAACATTAAACTTTGACTGACTGACTACTGCACACATGCATGCTATCACTCTGGCTGCTCACTCAAAATGGCACTCTTGCTTGCATGTGCTCAGTAATTATATGAACATGCCCACTGACTGGAATGCTTTTTAAAGGTATACACACTCTGATCTACATCTTGCACATCAGAAAGGGAAAACAGATCAGATCCAGAATAAATTTAGAGATGCCAATCAAATTATCAGGATTGATCTTAAAGTATACAAGGGTATAGCTCTGTTTTACATGCAATGGGAGTGTGTTACAGAGATGGGATAAACATTGAATAATATACCTGTTGCCCCAGCATGTTTTATTAATATGTTGGTGGAAATTTAAATATTTAGTTTTAGTATTTGTGAAGGTATTTGACCTTCAGAGATGCAAGAGATCAGTGAGGGTGAGATCCATCATGGCAAAGAATTCAACTAATTGATAATCTAGTAGGAACCTATTGTTTGTGTCTTTCGGCTTTTCCCGGTTAGGGGTCACCACAGCGGAACTCCGGTCCGCTAATGATTGGTAGTTGATTTTTACATGCCGAGTTACCAGCCCTGATGCACAACCTTCAATGAAGGTACGCCCATTCACGCATGTCTCTACGCAGAAGATGCTCTAGCTGAGAATCGAACCGGACAGTGTCTTACTGTGAGGTGACAATACTACCACAGCATCACCACTGTGGGAATCTAGTAGGAACCTATAAAAGTCTGAATACATGGATAAAGCTTCAAGTTTATTTTGGTAACCAAGGGACTTCATATGATTAATCCTTTTTGTTAGGAACTTCTGGGTTCTTTCTAACTGGATAATATGTCTGGATAGGTGCACGTGTTCTATAATTGGCCTGATTAGTGCTCAGTACATCTGGAGGAACACTTCTTTAAACCTGGATGAAATGCTTTCAGAAATCCGTTCCACTATAAAGAAGTTCTTCCTGACTACTAAGAGTATACCATTCATAGGAAATCTCGATTTAATATCCAAATGTATTTTTTTTACTTCACAATAATTGGTTATTCATCATTCGGTTAAGATTTTCTGGCTGCTTAGTGATCAACTGCCAATATTTATTTAAAGTGCTTCATTCAGGGATTGGGCCAGCTGATGCAAAATCTGGAAGTTTCTCCCTTCATTGTATAGAAGTCAAGACAGTCTTCATTAAAATATATGGTACTGGGCTTCACTTTAAGTAAGTCGGCCTCAATCTTACTGGGTTGATAAGAAAACTGAAAACCACATGGCTGTTTTCCAGAAAGTTTGAAGAAGTTACTGTGATGTGATAAAAGACCAAAGAAGAATGCCTATAGCTTTTTTAAGCTCAGTACAAAGAAACAAAATTTCTACATAACACAGTACTTAAAGCATTTCACTCATGAGTGCTTCTGAACTAAATTCATCATTGCTAGGCATCAAATACATTTGTGCTAGAAGGCGGTTTTCCAGTTTGAAGCCATAATCAACAAAATGCAACTTATATATGCAATTCAAACTCCATTTGCTTAATTTTACTAAAATATGTACAGGTAAACAAAAATGCAGTAGGCATACTTTCTTCTGTGTTCTCTTCTTCCCACAGAAGTTGCATTTCACTTTAGGCAGTCTGTGGAAAAAGTAATGACATGCTGTATAAAATGTTTGTTATACTTCTTTAGTTGAGATGAAAATGAATATAAAAGTCTGAAGCTTGCAAATCTTGCTGTCATGCAAATTATTTCTGCAGTAACTCAATGGATGACATAGAAAAAATATATATATGGAAGTGTTACACTGTTGCTCACAAAGACCTTTATAGATATTAAATGGATACTTTTGAAATTTTGTATTGCATTGTATCTGTTTTTTTCAGTAGGTGGCTGCTTAATATTTGCTAATACTTCATGACTACAAGTTTTGCACATTGATTAGCAGGAAGCTGGATATGCTAGATTCAGCAAGGAAATAATCAGTGAGTAATAGATTTGAAATGTGATTAAGGCACATTTCCATGTCACAACAGCATTTTAAGTAACCCTTTCAATTTTCCTGAGCCAGAGATAAATATATGCCATTCACTATACAGCATGGAGATTACAGGAAAATGTCTTGCTCTTTAATCATTAAGTATTTCTGGCAAGATTAGATGTCAATATTAATTAATGGCATTAGTTCAAGGTCATATTTGAAAGACAATTTAAGACTAACCTGCTCTAATGTCATTGGGAAGAAACTGTGTATGGAATACAAGAACTCACTGAAGTTTATTTATTAATCTATTTTATCTACCTATTTATCTGTCTTTATGAGCTACTTTGGCCTCTTTAATCCACCTATTTAGCTATGTGCCTACTTGTCTATTTGTGTCTAATTTATGTCTATATCTTGTTGACTGGCAATGGTATACTGAGATAGCCCACTACCACTGGAAACCCTGAAAGGAAAAATGCACTGTACTATCAGGGAGTTAGACACAACACAGAGTGAGAAGAATGTCAAGGATTGTGTATTCATATCAAACAGAAATGTGTGCAGCCCTGCTTTAGCAGACTGGTAAAAAATGTCTGTATACATAGCTTACAGTTAATTTAACATGCTATTAAACAAAAGGCCCTGATGAAACAAAAAAATAAAAAAGGAAAGATGTTATAGTGTATTATTTGTCAAGCCATAACCATGGTAACATAAGTAATCAACAGAAAAAATAAATTAGGTGTGGCAATGCAGTGAAAGTAAAAAAAGTTAGGTGTAGTAAACACAGTGAATGACATATTGACACTTGTTGTTGTTGTGTCTTTCGGCTTTTCCCGGTTAGGGGTCGCCACAGTGGAACTCCGGTCTGCTAATGATTGGTAGTTGATTTTTACGTGCCGAGTTACCAGCCCTGACGCACAACCTTCAACGAAGGTACGCCCATTCACGCATGTCTCCACGCAGAACGTCATTGTGGTTAAAAGATATATACAGAAAGAGAGAAAGAAACTGTGTCATCATAACTACAGATGAAAGAGGAAGGATTATAGGGAATGTTTATACAGGGTCAGAATGGAAGGTGCATGTATAAGTTCCTTAAGATGAAACAATAATAAAGAAGATATCAGTGAACCAGTTAGTAGGGCATAACAGTGAGATAAAGAGGACTATGCGATTTTGGGATTAGATATGCATGCCTCTCAACTGTCCAGATTTTCTCAGAATATGCAAATCTTGCCTATTTTTTGTCCGTTGCTCATAAAGTTTTTGGTTTTCTAGCAAATCACTGAAGATTAAAGTCACTAAATAATAACGTGCATTTCAGTTTCAAATTTCATATCCTTCAGAAGAAAAATGCATGCTAACACAAATTCTGTTATTCTAGCAACTCTGTAAGTTTTTGAGCAATACTTAAAAGCTGTCCCTGTTTTTGGGCCTTTCCTCCTCATCATCATCACAAGCCCCCTTTTTCCCACTTTTTCTACATGGGGTCAGGGGATTGTGTTAACTGTTGCCAACTCTGTCAGTTCGGTGTCACACTCGCCTTCTTCAACACTCATGCCTAACTGTCGCAGATCTTCTTTCACACAATCCATCCACCTCTTTGCTGGACGTCCACACTTCCTCTTACCTTCTTCCTGTCTGTCCCAAATCTTCATCACTAGTTAGTCTTCTGCATTTCTGCACATGTCCAAACCACCATGATCTGTTCTCTTTGATCTTTTCTGCAATTGGAGCTACTTTGGCTTCTGCACTTATGTCCTTGTTTCTCTGTCTGTCCCACAGTGTGCATCCTACCACCTTTCTCAGACACTTCATTTCCATCACCTCTAGCTTCTTCAACTGTTCTGCCTTTACTGCCCAGGTTTCTGTACTATACAGTAGTACTGATTGCACCGCTGTCTTATACACCTTACTTTTCAGCTTCTTTGGGATTCTTCTGTCATAGGCTACACCTGGCACTCTATGCCATTTGGCTGCAGCCCTGCTGATTCTAGCTTTGACCTCTTTATTCAGACTTCCCTTCTCCTCAATCAACCCTCCCAGATACTTGAAGCTGTTTACATGTTCTGCTATCTTCCCTTCTATCTCTGTTCTCATCTTCTTCTGATTTCCCCAATTTGCTGCCATTACCACCATCTTATCTTTGCTTAGTTTCATCCCATGTGCCTTCAGTTTTGCATTCCATTCTCCTATCCTTTGCCGAAGATCCAGCTCAGAGCCTGCCTGTAATGCCACATCATCTGCATACAGCAAGTTTGTTGATCTGTCCCCTTTGACCTGTTTGCTAATATAGTCCATCACCAGAATTAACAGCAGTGGGCTCAGAGCTGAACCTTGGTGTACACCCACTCCCACTGGGAACCCTTCTATGAGACTGAACACTGTTTGTACTTGAGTCATTGTGTCCTTGTACATAGCCTGTACTAATTCTACCAGTGTTTCTGGGACTTCAAACCACTTCAGTATTGCCCAGATCAGCTTTCTTAGGACCTTGTTGTATGCTTTCTCCAAGTCTAGCAATGCCCAATTGGACTCTCTCCTCATCTCTAGCTTCTTCTCAAGTATCTGTCCCACTGCAAACATCGGGTCAACTGTGCTGTATCCTGCTCTGAATCTGAACTGCTCATCTCCCATCTTACACTCTACTACTCTGTGTATCTGTTTATTAATCACCTTCTCCAGAACTTTCATGCAATGTGATAGGAGTTTGATGACTCTGTTCTGCCCACAGCTGTGGATATCCCATTTGTTCTTGTACACTGGCATGAGTATACTTATTTTCCAGTCATCTGGCATACACCTTTCTCTCCATACTGCTATGAGTACCCTAAGGAGCCATTTCTCCCCTATCTCGCCCAGCATCTTTATCATATCTGGTGAGACCTCATCTGAGCCTGCTGCTTTCCCTGATTTCATTTTCCTTAGTGCTGTTCTTACTTCTTCTAGGGTGAGGTCCCCTTCTTCTTTCATTGTAGGCTGTTTCTCAGGCAGTAAACCTTTTGTGAGGTTTTCTTCATTCAGAAGCTGCTGGAAATACTCCTTCCTTCTGCCTTTGATGTCCTGTGGACCGGTGAGCAGGTTGTTGCTGGCATCCCTTATGAAGGGTGTCTGACTATCTTCTTTATCTTTCTGTCTTTGCCTTGCAACCTGATATAGTTTCTTTGTGCCACTTACTGAGTCACTTTCCAGAAGTTGGTAGAGTGTCTCCAAATGCCCTCTTCTTTGCTATTGCAACTGCTGTCTTAGCTTCTTTGTTAGCCTTTGGGCCTTTGTCCTCATATTAGTTTAGGTTTTGTCCAGATTTCCTGCAATATGAAGTTTTAAGCTTGTGCATTGCCAAGCTCTCAAAGTCACAGGCAAGAATACCACATTTTTTGTACATACGCTGAATATGATGCATATTCTTGTTTACTCAGAGTCAGTTACTGAGCAAGCAGTTATCCAGAGGCAGACTACATTGGTCTCAGTGGGTGGTAGCTTCCAAATTGTTTTGCTACATCTGAACAACTACTGAAGGGTAATGTTTCTTGGATGAGTTATGTGGTTTGTATCTTCCTCTTCACTTGCAGCCAGAGTTTGTGAACATGATGCAATGGCAAGTTGTATGGGAACATATTGACAAAATAAGTATTGCTGTTATATGATGTAGGGATTATATTCCCTTGATAGACAAGCTCTGTTAACAACAGATCCCGAAAGCAGCTCTGTTGTAGTTAGTGTAGAGGCAATGTTAGTCTGGCTTTAGTCATGCAATTTACAGTCATATAACTGTATGTTTTTTGTTGCTACAGTGGAACATTGTATATTGTAGCAATAATCCACCACTCAGTGTCAGTACCACAGGATTTAACTTCATAGATTAGTACTAGGCTTACTGCCCTTGTAGACCATTTTAAGATCAGGCAATTACCCCGTGTGAGAATCAAACCCTGTGCCATGCATTTGTAAGATGAACACTTTAACCATTATGCCAATCGCCCACCCCAAAAGCCACTCAGGGAACCAGGGACCTCTTGATCTGTAGTCAAATGCTCTACCACTGAGCTATACCTACATTTCACAAATCATGTCACTTTTTTAGATGGTTCATATGTAAGTAGTAGGTTGGCAATCCTTGCAGGCTATTTTAAGCCTAGCTAGTTTCCCTTTTAAAGGTGAGACTCAAACCCTGTACTTTATGTCTATGAGGTAAACACCTTAACCATTGCACCAATCTCCAACCAATTTACTTAAGACTGGAATGATTTATTGAGGGGGAAAGCCTGAGTGATCAGACAAATCCATCTGTGATAAATTCTGTGATACCCTCGTCTAGGAGTGGATTACTGCGATTATAGAAAGATATTACATAAGAAAGAAATTGCTTACCTTTCTTAAATATTTTCACTGCAGTGTTCTTCTGCCTTCTCCCATGTATACTTTATGTCCCCACTGCTTGCACAGTACAGCAATGCAGTGCAAGAGAGAAACTGAAAATATAGCATCTCTTTCTCTGTATTTGAATTACATCTCTGCTGCTTTGACTAAGAATTCTTGATATAGCCAAAAATATTTTTTTAAACTGCAAACTATGATTTTACATTCTAAAATTAGCCTGACCAAAAATGTATACAGGACAATAGTACTTTTCTGCAATCTGCTTGTTATGCATGTTGGCAATCTACTCATTATGCCTTTGAACATGAGGTGGGCTACAGGGTAAACATTTTTGACATTTGCCTGCACTGGCTGCTGCAGACTTAATATTTGACTATAATGATTCCCATGTTTTCCATTTTATTGTTTACCTTTACTATCTCTTCATCAATTATGTAATCAAAGTGAATGGGTCCCTATCAGATGATTGAGTTTTCACAAACTTGAAATTCACATGGGTGAGATCATATGATCAAATTTTTGAAAACCTGAAGCTTTTGAATGCAGATCATGGCACAGTGAGGATCAGGAAATGTATCCTTTTACCCAAAACTGCAGTGAGATCTCTGAGTTGGTATATTTAATTTGCAGGGGGTGTGGTATAGTGAGGACTGGGAAATTTACCCTTTTCCCCACTGGAGTGTAATCTTGGAGTTGGTACATATAATTTGCAGGGGGTGTTGGAGGCACAGTGCCCCACATAGGGGGTGCAGAGGGTCTTGCCCCCCCCCTGCAAAAACATAAAAAGGTAGATTTTTCTGTTTTTTCTGTTTTTTTATATTTTTGAAGTTTGCATTTTCGGAAACTTGATCATATGGTCTTGAACATATACATTTTGAGTTTCTGATAACTGGATCTTCTGTCATAGACCCAAGTGGATATCTTTTTCTTGAATCTGAAAATCCCACATTTAGTGGCATTGAGTTTGCAGACACTGTACTGAGTACTAATTCCATACAAGATGCCCTGAAGATTTTTTTCTAACTTTAGTGGAGGTTATTAGATTGCTCGGTCTGTACCCACCATCATATGCTGTCAAACACAATTCACCATGAAAAGAATGAGTCAAACTGTCTGGTGGTATTATTTAGTGGATAGAGTAGATAGAAATATGCAAGTACTAGGTAGGCTGCATAATTGTGCTGGTGCACTAACTGGAGAAACAAATATAGCTAGAATACAGAACAAGGATCGAGAATTTCAGAATATTAGGTCTAAAGGTAGGTGCAGAAGGGAGATATCTGATAGAATTTACAGAAGCATGGATTCAAAGACCAATCGAAGAACTCATTTGACAAGATAAACAGGCAGAGCATGCAGATAGATGGTAGAAAGTTTGCGCCCTGTGTGTATTTTAGAACAAATCAGTTAATCCTGGTAGCCTAGTATCTGAGACAAGGAGCCATGTTTACTATAATTTACCCAACACTGCTAAAATTGCTTGGGGGGAGTCCTCTGGACAGAATCACCAGAAGAAGTAGTGCACATCTACATGGACATTCTAAATGACAGTCATGTATGGTGGCAGGAGGGAAACAAAAATTGTACGAGCTCATACCATGCAGGGTGTGAGATAACTGCAAAGGGCGATGAATGACAGTGGGATGATCACAGCAATGATTGTACAGTGAGGGGTGGCTATTAAATGCTTCAGTAGAAACTGTGATTATTATGATTTCAGCAGTGACAGAAAAGCTAAACAGAGGGAGTGAGAAGGCAAACAAGGACAAGCGAGGACGATCATGAAAGAACAGAAGCTAACAGAAGGTAGTATGAGTAGTAGACATGGACAAGCTTTGGTGAAATGGAACTACATGGGGCCTCACACCCACTGTTGACCAGTGCACCTAAAGGTACATCACCTAGGCCCCCCCCCCCCAAAGTCTGGCCTCTGTACACCTTCCAGATTATTTTTATTTAATTTTCTCACAGTTTATCTTACTCTTCAGCTTTCCCTTCCATCCATTCATTCATCCATTCATTCATTCATTCATTCATTCATTCATTCATTCATTCATCCATTCATCCATTCATCCATCCATTCATTCATTCATTCATTCATTCATTCATTCATTCATCCCTTCATTCATTCATCCCTTCATTCATTCATCCATTCATTCATTCATTCATTCATTCATCTTCATTCATTCATTCATTCATTCATTCATTCATTCATTCATCCATTCATTCATTCATTCAATACATTCTAACTAGGCAAGACTGTACTGTAATAACTGTTGAGGAAAGAAATTAATTAGGCTGGAGGTCTAGGGACTTGTTGGCCTCCAAAAGCCATGAGGGGTTCTGTTAGAGACATTATTATGTCTCACGACTGTTCGTCTCAAAATGCATATTGCAGTTTCATCACAAATGAGTCAAATAAAATGCTTATGTTTATTTTAAAATCAAAATGTAAAATAGATGCATAATTATGCAAAATATTATTTCACATAAGTTGTAGCTTTATATTTTAAGTGCCTTACAACTGCATTTTCTTTATTAACAAATTGTAGTGTACTGACAGATAACTGAATAAAACTTTAAGTGCTGAAGGAGTTAAGGTATGTTATGATGTTATACTATATTTAAAGAGTCTGGTTTCAGAATTTTAACAGAGTACACTCTGACCTTCTCAGGCTGGGGGATGAATCATTGCAAGGATGTCTGTAAGATAGTATGTACTGGTACTGAATGTTACAAGGTTAAAAGATAAATTCATAGACCAGGTGGTCTATGTTTTAAAAAGGCATATTTGTCAAGTGTTCACAGGAAGCTCTAAGCGAGGATCAAGAGGACATAACATATTTAAAAAAAATATTATTTCTAAAAAGCTATGTAACATCAGAATTCTGAATTCATGAAACTGAAAAGAAAAGGTATGAAATATAAAGTTTTCCTTATTCTGAGAGACAGATTTGAAAATCTTGGCAGGCAGTCTCCCAGCTCTGCTTATGGTGTAAACCAGTACTTTTCACATCCTGAGGCATTACTCTTGACTCAAGAGTAAAAGGTAATAAAACTCTTTGTTATTTATGTGTGTACTTTAACAGCTCTAATTGTTCTGAGGTGCATTTTTAGAGTTTTTTAACAACCTTTTAATTCACTGATGGTCTGAAAAAAATCCTACTTAAGGAAAAAGAATAAGTCATATTCTTCAATTTGCTTTTCCTGCATCCTTAAAACATAGCCTAGCATACCAGGACTGCACTTTAGTAACTGTGTTGTAAATAATTAAGTTAAGATGGTGATATGTGAGCTTCTAGGACCTACAAATGGTGGATGATTGAGATGCTGTGCTGTAAATATTTGAATTTTTTTAAACTACCATTTTCGTCCATTGATGGCCTGAACAAAAACCACGACTTAGCAAAGAATGTTAGTTTTACTCTTCAGCTTTACTTTGTTGTGAATCTTTTAACTTACCCTAACTGACCAAGAATACACTGTGATAACTGACAGAAATAAAAGAATTAAGTAGGGCGTCTATGGGGGGATGCTTGATTTGCAGAATCATTGTGGTTATAGATGCTCTGAGCTGCATTTTAGACCTTCTTTCTAAACTTTTGCTCTAGTGATGGCATGAAAGGAAAGAAATTCATTCTTACTTTTCTTTTCATTTCAAGGCAAAAAAAAATGTTGCATCCAAGGCTTGTCCTCAAAGATGACAAAATAGCAGTTCACAATAAAATTTGAAGACAAATTTTTGCAAGGATATATACATAATTTTTTGGAAAAGTACCTGTTTCCTTACCTTCCTCAAATAAAAAAGGTCACCATCGCATTACCCCCCTCTATTGCTAGTTTGGGATGAAAGTGAAGGAAGAAATGGCCCAGTCACATATTTCAAGATGCTGTTCTCATACATTTATACTCCTCACCTTACACCCATATGACAGCTATTGTATGCATAGCTCTCTTATATCTGACTGTGGCAAAACTAAAAAAATAAATAAAAAATAGAAAATGCACAAAGCAAGTGAATTACACATAATACATAGTGACAATAAGTAAGGGTGAACAATCCTGTAATGTCAAACGATGTACAGTAATACACATCCTCCCATTCTGTCAATGTCTCACATAAATAGTTCTAACATTTTAAAAGTGTCCTTAAATATCCCTTATGTACTCTGGGTATGTCCCTGATTCTGTTGACATTTGTCCCTGTTTGGATAAGAGCTATGCCTAATATGCCTGTCAACCTCTTACAGCAAGATATCTGGTCAAAGCTGTAATTAATGGAGGGACAAAGGCCCAGAATGAGGGACACTGTTTATATACAGAATTGCGTGTACAAAGTAAGAAGGTGAATAGAATAACAGGTATTACAGTACCATAAATGTGTTCTGAAGATTATGACGTCTGCGACTGAGATGTCTGTCTTTATTTTCTGACATCAAGCATCAATGATTGGCCAATCATTTGTCAGACATCCATGAGTTTGTGTGAAAATAACCAGACCTATGAGGCCAACATCTTGACATTCTGCAAACAACTGTATTGATGAGATATATGATGCCTACAGAGCACATATACTAAAGCAGGCTTGCATTGTTGTCTGTAATTGTGGCACACTGCTGTCGCTGGACTCTCCCCATATAGTGGTTGTAATAGCACAGTGCTATTTGTCTAGCAGTGGCCGTATGACATACTAGTGGGGGTTTGCTCATACTGGACACACCACAGTAGACTGCAGTGCTGGGTGTAAGAACATAAAGCAGAAACTGTCACGGCACACAGGGACATACCCGAGTACTGCTACTATCTTGGTGGAATCCACACAGTGTGTTGCCAGACTATGGAATATGACGTGTGCTGGAGTAGTGGATAGTGCAGGCCATTATAGGTTTGCTGGATCTGTACATAATGGATGTCCACACATCTGGTCCTGTAATGTGTTCCCCTTTTGTTGACTTTCAGTAACTGTGTACCGCAGAACACATACCCCCTTCTCAGATGCGGAGAATGACATACTAGTGGATGGAATGAGATAGCACCATCAGATGTTGTTGTCCAGGGGGAGGCATAATTGGGAACTGTGGGCAGCATTGTGGGCAGACCTTGTGTGGGCTGTTAATCAGATTAGCCAAAAGACAGGACCTATGAGCAGGTCTGATACCAGGCTACAGACATGCTGAATGCTGCACGATGAAGGGCAGCTGATGTTGTCAGGGATTGTGCCACAATAGGTGGAGTGCCTGCAACAGAATGAGCACTCTTGGGCACAGAAAAATTCCTTGTGATCCTAGGAACACATGACAGCTCCCAGGCATCCTTCACACCATACATCATAGAGGTGGGTGCCCCAGACTCCACAGCAGAGAATTGTCTAGGTAGGGTTACTGTGGTCACCAGGGTAATACTGTAGCAGTCAAAATGGCAGGCTGTACATACTTGTACATGGGTGTCAGGCCTATCTGCATTGAGGGGGGGTGTTGGGATTTAACCTTAGTTGTGCACACATAGTCTGAATCTCAGCAATCCAGCCAATAATGGTGGCTACTGTACAAGTGGATCTATACAAATATTATCCTGTAGTGCTGGACATTATGGTGGTGCTGACAATACCTATCAATCACCCTTTCAGAGGTCCCTCAGGAGTTGCCCAAGCTCATAGTCCTGTGCCTGGTAAGCATGCTAATGCCTCTCCAGAGGCCACAGATTTTGTACAGTCAGAGGGTGGAGACATTCAACAGGAAAGTGTGGCAACTATGGCTCCAGTGAGTGGACACACTGGCCATAGCCAGAGACCTAGCAACATTCCACACAGGTTGATCGACAGGGGTTCTTATAGGGGGTCTATATTATAATATCAAAGTTCGTAAACATCGGATGTTGTAATATCAAACCCTAAACACTGTAATCCGAAAACATCGAACAGTTAGAATAGCAAATTTTTTCCCAGAGAAAAAATTTGCTATTCCAAGAAACATACACACAACACAAACACACACAAAAAACAGCAATCCACACACATACACTTAAAATCCTACACCTAAACCTAAACTAAACTTTACATACACTACTAGCTACCCACTTACCTTAACCCAACCCTAACCCTAAGGTCCATCACTATCGCACACTCACCTCACCCACGCCCTAACCTTAACTCACCTAACCCGCCCCCTAACCCTAACCTACACACAACCGCACACTTACCTGACCCACACCCTAACCATAACTCACCTAACCCACCCCCTAGCCCTAACCTACACACAATCGGACACTCAACTGAACCTGACCCATAACGTTTCAACATATCGAATGCTGAAAACAGTGAAGCCACAGCAACGGCCGACCGAATTCTTTCCCTGGGAAAGAATTTGGTGTCCTGCACCTTTGCTGTTTTCAGCGTTCGACATTATGGGTTCGATATTATAACATTTGATCTTTGTAAAATTCATTGTTATAATATAGACCCCTTATAGGAGGTCTGCAGTCCGTCAACCACCTGTTTTAGGTGTCACATCTTGAGTGACTCAGCATATGTTTTGGGAAATCATGGAGGTACAGACACATTCTGAATGGAACACCAGATGTATACTTAGGGTTATGGAAGCAGTACAGTCTGACATCCATGACTGCATCCACCACATTGGGACACTCTGAAGTGGTTCACTAATGCAGCAGATAGACAGTGAGCTGAGACAATGTTCTGTCATGGGACGCACATTGTCTGTGCTGGAACATCTTGCTGGAGTTGAGCGTCGGACCCGTGGTCATAGGTCAGCAACACTCACAGCTGAGAATTCACGTGGCCATGCGCAGTCACACTCCCATAATAGCAGTACCTCCAGTGCTACAGAGGAAAGTGTGCTGTTCACACCACAACATGGCAGGCCATGGGCACATGGTCCTGGATGATCCCGAGGAGGATACAGACCCAGCAGACAGCAGTCACCGTCAGGTACTAGCATTGCATCTGACCTTGGGCATGGTGGTGCCAGTGCATCTCCTGGCAGAGCCAGGTCTTGTGTTCATGGCTGGAGACATTGAACTGTCCACTCCACCATGTACGGTCCACAGCTGTCCAACATACACACATGTAGGGCTTAAACTGGGCTTGACTGTGTACACACACACACACACACACACACACACACACACACACACACACACACACACACACACACACACACACACACACACTCAAACACCACTGTCACATGCAGGTCAGCTACAGACACGCACGGCACTTCCCCATGGTGCAAGTATCCACTATCCCTTCCTGCCTCTCACACATGCTGTCAACTGTTTGGCAAAGCCTAGGCCTATAGCACCCCCACACCACATACTGTGCATGTGCTGATACCTGTGCTGCATCCATGTCACCCTTGCCATTGATGCAGGGAAATTAATATATGTGCCTGATGCACAGGGTGACTATATCACTTGACATGTATGTGTTTAATGCAGTATTGTTTTACCATGCCACTTGTTGTGGTCCACAATAGATACCATATGCTGGCTTGTGTCATGACTATGCACCAAACTTTGTGTACCTTATGCTGTATGATGTTGTACTGGTGGTACTGTTACAGGATGACATGAGTCTCACAAAACTATGTATGTTTCTATTCCAGGAGTCTGGGGGAATAAAATTTGGACACATGGCAGCAATACAGCAGCACAGGATGGTATGGCAGCACAGCAGAAATATGATGTCAGCAAGGTACAGCAGTATAAGTATATGGCTCCCTAGGTGCATATGTGTAGAACAGTCTATCACGAACAATGAGGGTGGTCAGCGTAGTCATGCACTTATACTTTGTGCTAAATCTGCTACCCTTGATGTGTGTCACCTGGGTTTTTTGAATATATAACACTAAATGGTGTGGTGATGGAGTTGACACATCTACAAATATCCTGTGTCTGGGTCAGACAGGTGGCAGATATCAGTTATGATTATGTAGAGGAGGGCAATTCAGGACCATAGCATGGACATAATCCATATGGGCATGTCCATAGTGCTGCAAGGGGATATATTTACACAGACACACACACACACACACACACACACACACACACACACACACACACACACACACACAAACAGAGTAGGGTGCTGTGAGACTAGAACCCCTACATATGTACTATTACACACTATAGCTCACAGTGCTTATCACATGTGCCACAGGTTACGTCTGTTTTATATGTGATTGCAGGCACAGTACTTGTGGAGTATGCAAAGTAGCCTTGTGTTAGACAACATGTGTGGCCTGCAGAGTGATATTGCTTGGTACTGTTATAGTCTCTAGTGTCCTAAGAGTGGGATATCTGTTAATAGCCCCAGCATGTGTGTACAGTTACCAGTATGTCCATATGTATCTGGTTGCAGTTAGATAGACAAACATGTGGTCTGGGACAATTTGACCTTCCAAGGCATTTATTGAAAGCATTGTGCATTACAACATCTGCTCACCTGTGTCTGGCTGCAAGGTGACATTCTGCAGGCACAGAGGTCTGTGGGTGAGTGGATTATGTACTGTGTGACTTTGGACTGGTTCTTTTGGACAACGGTTGTGATGTGTAAATGCAGAAAACCTCAGCATTCTGAGGGTATGTAAAGACATTCTTACATCCTCGCCAACATACATATATATGGAAATGTGTATAACAGGGATGTGTCTTTAAATTTTGCTGTGTGTGTACGTTATGTAAATATGTTATGTAGATATATGTGGAGAGTCATCCTATCATTGGCATTTATATAGCTATGATATGAATGAGTATCATATGTATATGTGATACATACTGCTAGATACACTATTTATGTGTGAGGGGGGTAGGGACAGACAGATATGTCTACGTAGCTGTCTGTATGTACAGACGCATTTCCACATAGCGGGTCTTTGTGATGAAGAGGCAACAGACTTGTGCTCAAGTTAGCTAAGTGTAGGTGCATGCCCAGTGGGACTGTCCATATTTACAAGGTGACTCCAGGTCAGAGCTACCTGAACTCCGGTCTGGGATTTTGTGTACTGAAGACACTGGCTGCTGCACTGGTTTCCACACTACTGAACCTCCCTGAAATTGTCCAAGGCATTTATATGTGCCTGGGGTACATAATGTAACACCACACACAGGGTGACAGTCTGCATATCTCACACAGTACATGGTTTTCCAGAATGTCCAGCATTTCACCCCATATGTCTGGTGTGTTCCTCATACATTTGTTGTGTTCTGATAAATATTGTGTAATGCAGTTACTGAATTGTACAAACTGCTGACATATTTAAGTGACAACCTTTACAACCTGCAGCTATTCTGTTCTGTTGCAACCCGCTGTTATACTAGTCATCTTCTAGGTTACTCAGACCATGTGTAATTTCTGTTTGTAGTTTTGGCTATTGTCCCGTCATTCTTTCTGACTTTGTCCAGCTGCCTTGTAGTAACAGATTGAGGGGTATGACAGTCTGTGGGAATGCCGCCATATGAGTACCTCACATGCAAAAGATGTAGATGCTGCCAGATTCAAACCATCAACACCATCACCCATGCTAGCTTCCCTAGCCCAGTGAGCCACACCAGCCACCAGACAGAGAGGTGTCAGTCCTCACACAATCAACAGCATACAGGCATACATTGCCACCCCTGTGTTACATTAGACATACATGTGGCCAGGTTCTATGTCACAGCTCTTGAATTGGCTGTTCTGCTGATATATCATTGTAGACCTACTGTTACAGCAGTTGTATGGGAACACTGATGTGTTGGGGTGGGGGACGACCAGCCCATGATCTGTTGGCATAGACAGTTGTGCGACTGTTCTGTGACCCCAGTGTTTGCCATCGCCCTTGAAAAATGCAGTGGATTTTCCAGTCATGTAGCCTAGTAAATATTATGGAGCATGTGAAGAGTGGGTAAAGATAGATGAAGGCTGGCAGCCTAGCCAGATAGAATTTTGCAGATAATCCTGTCATTTGTAAATATCAATGTAAGACACAGGCTTGTTATCTTAAATGGAAAAAAAACTGCTGTTAGATGTGGAACTGAAAAAAAATGAAACAACAGTGCTCTGTACTGACCAAAGTGAAGCATGTGCTGACACTTTGATGTAGACAGTGGTGCCGAAGAGTCTAGATGAAGGAGTTCTTGCTATTGTTTTAACCAAGAGATAAACTGATAGATTTAAACATGCAAATATATTTTTATTGCTCTGCTTCTGACCAGCTGCAAGATAACAAAAGGAGATGTTAAGAATGTAAATGTAGTTTCTGTTAGCCTGGGAACCCAGGGAAGTGTGAAGAATGATGTAATGAGTAGCCTGGGAACCCCAGGAAAGTGTGAAGAATGATGCAATGTGAATCAGAATTGCAATTTCAATTTAAACAGAGAGAACCAGAGAGGATTAAGTATTTTTGTCTTGACCATCCAACGCATCAGCACTCTGCCTGTTTTCTTATGTAAGTTTATCTTAGACTTGTGTTTTCTTTTAGAAATAGCTGGGAACTAGAACAATTAGACTAAGTGTTTTTCTGTGATGTCAAAACTGTACTACTGAATTATTTTAAGTATTTCTCTGTGATCTCTGAACTCTTGACTATCACTGTGTAGTAAGAAGTATTGTCTTGTGTTTTTATTTATTATTAAATATTTTAAAACCTTTCAACTGTGGCTGTTTTGTGTAGACATAATTTAAGCTCTAGAGTACATTGCATATTTATAGTGATTAATGTACCAAGTCACTCTAATAAGCCTTGACTGTTTAGTTATACTACCAATTGGATAATAATATTGCATAGTAATAATTGGACACCCTTTTAAGGGCCTTTGAGTAGCTGATAAATATTAGCTGGGTAGTGGTAGGCGGTACTACCATATAGTCTGGGTAATAGGGGCACAGCTGGAAAACCTGTGCCAGCCTTTCCCACGAGTGTCTGTGTGGTTGTATAAACTCTTATCTCAAAGTGTGTGTGTGTGTGTGTGTGTCAGCTACTCGGGCAGGGACATGAAACACTGGTTGGACAGTGAGGGTGCCAGAGGTTTTAGCTTGCCCAACTGGCTGAGATATGGATGTTATAGCTGTGCCAGTGGGGAGCCTTATTGGGGACCTGGGGAGCAAGGGAGCAACCATCCCTGGACTGACTGTGATCTCTGTGTGCTCTTAAGGGAAATTGCACTTTACTGTGTGTATGGATTATCCTTTACTCCTATATGAGACACCCCTCACTGGTGTTAGTGGTGAGGATTGAGGCTCCTTGATTGCTGGGCCAGGGCATGGGCACCACAGAGCACATACTATTGGACAGGGTACCTGTTGTCCCAAGTGGCTGTTAGATCTTTCGAAGTAGCCTAGTAGCCCCCTATATTCACTTGCATACAAGCAGCAGGTCCATACATATGCTACCATAATATAGTACCCCTTACAAGTGGTGTATATTTGAGTGACTTACCTTGGTAATGCAGCAGTTGACAGACCTGTAGTTTGGAGCTGACACTGTCTGATGCAAGCAAAACACAGCCAATTCATGGTTAGGTACAGGTTGCATGGGCTATCTGGTGTCATTTTTACTACATGTATGCAAGTCGGAGTACAGCCCTTGGTTGTCAGGCATATGCTATGTGTTGTCTCTTGACCAAGACCAAGGCATACTGGGCATGCCTATGTCTGCCTACAGGGAAATCCTCATGGGGTTCCTCCTTCGAGACTTCCTGTGGCTGTGGCTGTGGCTGTGGGGACCTAGGCAGTGGTGGGAGGCTGAGTGTCCCTTCCCTTTGGTGATCCTGCTGCAGCTGTTTCCGCAGGATCATACTGTGTAGCATGGCACATACTGTAAACATATGTGCACATGTGGCTGGAGAGTACTTTAGGGCTATATCGAGGCACCGGGACTGTGACTTCAGCAGCCCAAACACATGCTATATGATGTTTCTAGTTTATGCATGAGCCCCATTATGGCATTCTTCCACGGGTATGTGTGCATTTCTGATGGGTGTCATTATCCATGCTCCAGAGCATAGTCAACATCCCACAGTAAATGGCCATGTGGTATGTCCTCCTAGCAAACATGTGGTACAACTATGGTGCTTGCCAGATATGGGAGTCATGATAACTGACAGGGCTGCCAGCTCACACATTCATGATAATGCCCTGGGCATTGCACACAACCTGGCAGTTGATGGAGTGATACCCCCTGCAGTTGATGTAGTTGTACCCTGCTCACCAGGTGGTGCCTTGATGTGTACATGAGTGCAGTCTATGGCACCCAGTACCTCAGAGTAGTGTGCTACACAGTAGAAGTATTGCATATTACTGGCCTTCACCTCAAGGGTGAGGGGAAAATAAATGTGCTCATTGGCATGTGGTAGCATGGCAACCAGGAACTGGTGAAGTACCCTGGATGCTGATGCCTGTGAGACCCCCATCATGTCCCCAGTTGGTCTTTGGAAAGTACCTGTGGCTAGTATCCTTAGAGTTACACATACCTTTGTGTCCACTGGGATGGATTCCCCTCTGTTGGCTTTGGGTCTGAGTTGAGGGCAGCAGAGCTCAGTGAGTTGCTCTAGTATGTCCCTGTCCACCCTGTAGTGCTCTACAATCTCCAGCTCATGTAACTCCTGAAAAGTTACCCTGGTCCTGGACACTCTTCTCCTTCTCAGTCTAGACCTATTGTCAGCAGCAGTAGCAGCACTGACCTCAGCATCTAGCAAATACAAATGTAGCAGACCTGCAGCAACCCCTAGCATTCCTTCAGTTAAAATTCCCATGTCTATACTCCACTGGTGCAGAGTCTGAGGGGGAAATCAGATTGTAGGTGTATGTAACCTTTATTGGGCTCTGCTGTAGGTGTAGGCTGTGAGATTGGCTACCTATGATGCATTCCACCTGCCAAATACATCATTAAGAACATTTAATGGCTGTAGTTTAAGTGAATCAGTAATTAATATATCACTGGCTTTTGGATACACTCAGCACTGTGGGGCAGCATGCAAACATGTGGAAAGAAGTGGCCCGAAGGTAAACAAAGCTCAACAGTCATTGTACACACTCCCCTGAAAGGGCACGCTCAGCACAGCAGCACACCACACAAACACTCTGAAACACGCTCGCTGATGGTAAACAAAGCTTACCATCCAGTGTACACACCCTCCCTGCTGAGCCCAATGACATGCCATGCTAACAGGCTCAGCTGAGCTCCAATGAGCTTACAAGTCCTCAGACACCCCCATTGATGTCAGCTACCTTTTTTGTGGACACCAACATGGTTCTATGCCTACTCAGAAGGCATATGCGACATGGATACTCATTTGTGCTATTCAGTAATCCCAACTCATTTGCATAGGGTTTTGTGCAAACAACCTGGAAACTACATGGTTCCAGGCCCTACCTTGTTAGCAGCAGCACCATTCCACCAGTTTAGATACTCCATGCAGGGTCCTATAATACATTTCTGTCGCATACTATTAAATTTGTTTTTGCAACTCTTTTTTTTTTATTTAATATTTTCATCTCTGCATGTTTGTGCACTGTGGCACACTGTGCAAACATAACCAGATCATTAAAAACAATAAAATGATTTCAACATATTTCCCATACATTTGTGGACACACGGTGGATAGGTTTGCACACATCTGTGTCTACTATGCTATTTCTATCCTTCTAACTCCACTTTTACAGCCACTGTTGTCTGTTTAACATCCTGTACACTGAATTTTTCCATGTACATTATGGACACCAACACTGGGTCTGCAGGACTGCCTATCTGCTTGTTGGATCACTCCAGCTCCCTCATTTGCATGCAATTCACCTGCTTATGAGGTGATTTGCATGTCACGGACACTTCAGTGTTGGCGCACTTGTGCACACTGCTCTGCTCTGTTTACTGGATCACAAACCTCTTTACATTTGTGTAAACAGTGTGCTACAATGCCTACATGGAAAAAAAGTCTGTGTAGGCTTTATTAAATTCCACCCATATGCTTTACTAGAAATTTTACTAAAGCTATTGTCCATGTCATTTCCCTGGGCATTTCCCCAGACTGTCCAGACCTTAAAAGTTGAGGATTAAAAAAAAAGTATGCCTAAAGTTGGTTAAAAAGAAAGGCCTCCTACTCTAAACTGCAACTATTGCAAACTCATTGCTGCAGCTGTAACATGTTGCTTACTACAGTCACTAAAGCATAAGCTCTATGGATACAGCATCAGGATTCATTAAGAAGCCGCGATACCACCCATGACTTCTTATATGATGCCAGTCATGCCCCCTAACAGCATGTGATCAAGACAGCCACACTTACATCTGTCAGGGGGGCAGTATACAGCTTGTAAGTAAGTAAATCTAGTTCCACTGGTGTGGTGAGGAAGTATGAGAGGGTCTGCAGGAGCTGAAGAATGTCAGGGGAGCTGATACACTCATTAAAGGGAGCACATGTTGACAAAATAAGTGAAAGACAATATAGAAGTGGGAATCTTACTGGAAATGAAAGTGAAGAGAAGGAATTTACAGATATGTTGCTTTAAAAAGAGGAGGGAAGACAGGAGTAGGGACTAGGGTATTAGTTAGGGAAAAGGAAATATGAAAAGAGAAAGAAAAGAAAATGGTCAACAGGCAAATGGATAAGGAAGGCAAAGGGTTGATGTTGAGTTACTTTTATAGACCAAATGATGATAAGCCAATGGTATATTTGGACTGGAATGAGCAGCTGTTAAGGGTAAAGGAAGAAGAAGATAGAGTATTGACTGGAAGACATTTTAATGTCATACTAGATTCTACGAGGAAAAGATAGGTGGCTGCTCATGAGTTACATGGTTAGATGCAACAGATGTTAAAAGTAAGCACATTTAGAGTATGTTTAGTAAATTACAACAGATGTTAAAAGAAGGCATGGTTAGAGTATGTTTAGTAAATATGTTGGCTGAAAAACAACAGGAAGTCCGGATCTTACATTCTCAAGATATGATACAAAATCTAGCAGGATAAACTAGTTATTTGTGAACAGGGAAACAATATAGGTAGTTGTATGACTGGGAGCATAGAAAGTAACATACCTGATGTTGCTTTGTCAAGCTGAAGTAGAATGACAGGGAATGAAGAGGGAGGAATTGGTATTGGAATCCAGGATATTGGAGAAGAGACAGACAGATTGTTTGCAAAGACTAGTTAGTGAAGTAGTTCATAATAACAGTGTGTCTGTGTAGTGCTGGTGTTGTGGGTGGGGGCTATGAATAAGTTGGAAAGAATGGGAAGAGATTACAATGACTGGGAGGTGCTGGTGTATATGGACAGGACAGGGGAGATAAGAAGGAAGAGATAGAGACAGGTGAGACAACAGGTGAAAGAACTAAGAGTAATTTAATGAAGGACAGAGGAAGGAGAAGAAGAAGAAGGAGGTAAGGTAGAAGAGTTAAGGAAAATATAAATAACAAGGAGAAGCTGAGGATTGTGAGAGAAATGGTGCAAAGAAGAACAGTGGGTGAAAGGAAAAACAGAACTTAACTTGTTAGATTGTATAATTAAAGAACAAATGAAGAAAACACAGACAGATGTAATGAAAAATGAGGAAGGGTGTGTGTGAAGAGAAGTCCACAAAGGAGATATGGGAGATGATTAGATCATTCTAGGAAATGTTATACTATCAGCAAGAGCAAATAAAAGGTGCATCTGCATACTGTCAAGACAGAGAGCTATATGAGAAGGAAACAGAAGAAATATCAACATATAAAACGCATGTATTTTGTGTGTGACTGTGGTTTGACTTTCACTGTATGTGTTTCTAGGCAGCAATCACAGGTTTATCTTTTTGCAGAATATTACCAATTTTAGCAAGAGAATAGAAATTCTGTGTTGAGTGTTTACAATTGCTGCATATATATGTTGTTTTGATGCATGATTTTGTAGTAAGCAGTCATTTTTTTCTTTCTTTTTTATTTTTGACTGATGTGGTTTTATTGTAATAATTTGGTCATTTGGGGGCACATTTAATGCACCTTGTTTAACAAAGAAAAGTTCACTGCTTTATTCTGTTTCTGTATTTATATATAAAAACAAGTAAGAAATTCTGTCCTCTAGTAAAACACAGCCAATTTCATCTTAGTATGAGCTTTACTAGGAGACCTGCATGGAGAAGCAATACTGGCACTATATATGCAGTTAATTGGGACTCGTTGAATTGTGTTCGAAGTTCAAAGCTTGAGTAACTAGCTTTTGACAAAATGTGTGTAACCCACCTATACAAAATCCATAATGTATAATACATACTACATCTAAATCTATAAAGATGTATATGATAAAGATATTACTGCATGACCGGCAGTATTGTGAATCATGAACATCAAAAGTATATGTAATACATGATATACTTCCAACTGCAGGGTTAATAAACTCAGCTCACCAGTTTTGGCTTCATTACTAACATTTTCCTAAACCTACAGTGCAAACTAGTCCATGTCTTAAACACCATTTCCCTAATCCTGTAATAATAGATATTTCATATTTCACATAAATCAGACTTCCATATATTCTTCTTTTAATTGATAAATGGCTACAGCACTGATAACATAATCACAGCAGCAGTGTTAGCTGTGTGGGCTACCTTGTCTCTTTCAAGCAAGTAGTGCTTGAATGGCAGGCCACACACAGCATTTTGTTCCAAAGTAATTCATTGTGGTAATATATTTGATTTATTCAGTACTGTAATTGAAGAAATTATCCAGTGGCGGCTGGTGACTTCAAATCACAGGGGGGCTGCAGGAGACAGCTGAATGGGTGGGGTAAAGGGGGTGTGGTCAACCAGAAAGGGGAGGAGCTATGCACAAAACCACAAAAAACTAACTTTAATTAAATACGCTGCCCTGGGTGGCAAACCATCATTATGAAAGTCCAATCAAGACAAAAATAAGTGTAGAAGAATAAAAATATTTCAATGCATTGGCTGCATGACAGCTTACTTAATATCTAGATGGAAACAAAAGGTTGTGAGGCATGAAAAAATAAATTACTTTTTAAATACATTACTGGAATGCCAGTCAAAATCAAGTATAAGAAAAACCAGAAGCACTCAACTCAAACCACTTCTCCTTGCACTGCAGTCCTAATTATAATATATTAAGCTTTATTTAAGTACCAAGTAACTGAAAGTAGAAATCTATGTGATGCCCCCACTTGTAAAAATGTTTCTTATCCAAAAAAGACCTGCTGCCTGACAACTTGTTTCATGGGGAAAACATGATAAAAGTAAAAAATGAAAAGCAAACAAGAAACAAGCTCAAGATACATTGCTTAAAGGATTACTGTACAGGTTATGGACCACACATGATTGGCATTCTGTTTAGTTTACGGGTAAAGTCTGTAGAGATGACTGGAAGTCTCCAACAAGTGTAATGAGCTTTTTAAAATAATGGAATCCTGTCCTTTAATACCCAAGGCTTATACATTATCTAGTCAAGTATTCTCTGCATGGCAACAACAGAAAGGCTTTCAATGTTGGCAATTCTTTAACAGTATGCTCATTAAGCTTACCTTATGGTCATTAAAGCATTGCTACTTAAAAGCACAGAGCAACAGGCACTTTGAGTAATAAGCATAAATCTGAGTAATAAGCATAAATCAACAGTACAAAAATATGACAGAAACCAGACCATTCTGCAAAATCAAGGACAGATGAAAAGCCACTGTAGTACTTATGCAGTGTGTCCTCCCCATCCAAGGTAGATACAACTACTCCTTGCCTTGCTTGGACACATCCAGAGTCACTACATGGGGGAGTGGGGTGCAACAAGCATGTCACAATTTGAAATCTCACTGGCTGACTGTGATGGCCCTGACACATTTGTCATACCTCTCAACCTCAAGAGCAAGAAATCTGGACAAAGCCATACACAGAAGTCGGACAAAGGCCCAACAATAAGGACAATTTTTAAATATTGCTCTAATAAACTTAGAAAGATAATAGAATAGGTCTTGCATTAGTATGAATTTTCTGAAGGGTATAAAATCTGAAACTCAAATGTCTGTCATTTTCTAACTTCAGTCTTTAGTGATGTCACTAATTTGCCAAAAACACAATTTTATGAAAAATGGACAAAACGTGATGCAAAAATATAAAATAGACACACAATACAGCTGCTACCTGTCAAAGAAGGGACACTTTAATATTAGTACTGCTACCTTGAGCAGCTGACAAAATATAAAAGAATCTACATGCATTTCAAGTAATCTATAACTTTGATTATTACAGTTATTTCTTAATTGTAAACCCTCCATGTTTTCTTCCAAAATTGCTATTTTATGGAGGGATTATAAGGGGAAGAGCAACATTTTGAGCCAAAATTGGGGACAGTTGAGAGGTTGGCTATGCCTAATTCTATAAAGCAATTTATTTGCATGTACCTCTCAACCTGTTAATGCAGTAAATCTGAACAAGGCCAAATATATTGGGGCACATATAAACAGTACTAAAAATTGCTCTTGTATAAATTGAGACAGTTGATAGAACAGCTCTTACTTTAACATGCATTTTTCTGAAGGTTATGAAGTCTGAAACTTAGAGTGACTTCTGGCAAATCATTTAGGAATTAAAACTACAAATATTATGAACAAACCAAAAATAAGAAGCAAAAATCTATTCATTCTTTGAAAATCTGGACAGTTGGGAGGTATAGTTCAGCTGGGCCTGTCTGAGTTTGCTGCCCTTCCCCCCTGACAAAATAATGGTTGAATGGAGCCTCTGCAGCCATTCCAATGAACCATTATACTTGGCTATTTCACTCCATTTACCATAAACACTAATGTGCATACTGCTTTACTTCTATGATGAGATGGACTTCATTTGAAAGTTTTATTTTGTATTTTACAGCACAAACACTAAGTCATCTGTTAAACAAAGCAATGCAGTCTCACAATGAAAACTTAGCATTAAAACTTCTCTGCCCTTGAAACTCACATTCATTGAAACCCACATTCAAAGAAAATACATTTTGCCAGTGGCAGATAAAGATTAATTTTGGGCTGTTTTCGAATCATAGGCTCCTTGCATATGAAACATACATGTGCTCTTTGATACACCTTCCTCACTGTACTAAAATTATATTCCTTGTACAATACAGTACACTTGTTACAGGATGTTTTAAATTTGTTTTGAACATTTTTTCCAGTAAGCAATGAAACAAACCATATGCACCCATAATGGCAAAACTGCCCAGTTGAGAACATTTATCATAAAAAAAGTCTACTCAGACTTCCACAGTCCACCATTATTAGTAAATATACACAATTCCACAGTCCACCATTATTAGTAAATATGCACAATTCCACAGTCCACCATTATCAGCAAATATGCACTATTCCACAGTCCACCATTATCAGTAAATATGCACAATTCTACAGTCCACCTTTATCAGTAAATATGCACAATTCTACAGTCCATTATCAGTAAATATGCACAATCTCTAAAGTCAGTCATCTAAATAATTCCAAATTAAAGAAATCTGTAACTAATGAAGTGGTTGCTGCTAGCAATCACCTTTATATTTCATGGTTTCATCGAAAAATAAAGTGTCTGTTGCCCCGCAGGAATAAATTGTCTATATTAAATTAAAAAAATGATAAGCTAGTAATAATATTGCAAGAGGAAATGGATGGCAAACTGATAACGAACTCATAGTTAGTATCTTCACCAAGGAGAACATTCTCAGTACGGCAGCATCTACCCCTTGTGGGAGTAGAACCCACAACCTTCTGTATCAAAAGCAAGTACACAGCCTGTTGTGCTATAGTATTAACTTGGCAAAGCACTAAACTTCTATTCCCCTGCAGCTCTCAGTTCCTTGTAAAATCTACTCAATACTCAACTGCATCTCAACTTCGCAGCTCAAGAAAACTGGAAAAAGCCAAAATGTATTGGGGGGGGGTCAAAAGCCCAAAACAGGGACACATTAAACATTGCTTGTATAATCTTGGAAAGTTGCTAGAATAAAATGTTGTGTTGCCACCATATATTTTACTGCCAAGGTCCCTGAGCAAAAAACAGTCAGAGTAACATACCACTCATACATCAGCTGCTTTGTAAAAAGAGGAAGACTGAAACTTAAATGGCTATCATTTAGTGAACTCAGTTCTCACCATAGCTGTCAACCTCTTAGTACAAAACACCTGGACAAACCCAGTAATGAGGGAATACAGCCCTCAAACATATTCAGTGAATTCAGTTCTTGCCATAGCTGTCAACCTTAGCACAAAAACCTGGACAAAGCCAATAATGGGGGAATACAGTCCCAAAAATAGGGACAAATTTAAAATATTCATCTTATAAACTTCGAAAATTGCTAAAAAAAAAAGGTTGTGCTACTATGTATTCTGAAGAACATGAAGTTGGAAATTCAAATGCCCAATTTTATTGCGGACAGAACAAAAACAATTTTCAGCAGAGACGCAGGGATTAAAACTGCAGACACATCTTTGTAAAATGGCAGGGCACCAGAGCAAATCCACACAAACACAGGCAGGAGATGCACACTCCACACAGAAGCCACCCCAACCAAGAATCAAACCAGAAAACCTATAGCTGTGAGGCAACAATACTACCACCGCACCATCAATTATGCAAGGAATTAAACATTCAGAAACCTGAAGTCTGAAATTCAAATGCCGGTCAATTTTACTGCGGACAGAACAAAAACAATTTTCAGCAGAGACGCAGGGATTAATACTGCAGACACGTCTTTGTAAAATGGCAGGGCACCAGAGCAAATCCACACAAATACAGGGAGGAGATGCAGACAGAAGCCACCCCAACCAAGAATCAAACCAGAAAACCTGTAGTTGTGAGATAACAATACTATCACTGCACCATCAATTATACAAGGAATTAAACATTCAGAAACCTGAAGTCTGAAATTCAAATGCCTGTCAATTTTACTGCGGACAGAACAAAAACAATTTTCAGCAGAGACGCAGGGATTAAAACTGCAGACACATCTTTGTAAAATGGCAGGGCACCAGAGCAAATCCACACAAACACAGGCAGGAGATGCAGACTCCAAACAGAAGCCACCCCAACCAAGAATCAAACCAGAAAACCTATAGCTGTGAGGCAACAATACTACCACCGCACCATCAATTATGCAAGGAATTAAACATTCAGAAACCTGAAGTCTGAAATTCAAATGCCTGTCAGTTTTACTGCGGACAGAACAAAACCAATTTTCAGCAGGGATTAAAACTGCAGAAACGTCTTTGTAAAATGGCAGGGCACCAGAGCAAATCCACACAAACACATGGAGGAGATGCAGACTCCACACAGAAGCCACCCCAACCAAGAATCAAACCAGAAAACCTATAGCTGTGAGGCAACAATACTACCACTGCACCATCAAATACACAAGGAATTAAACATTCAGAAACCCTTAAGTCTGAAATTCAAATGCCTGTCAATTTTATTTAACATTTTTTAATCAGGACAGTCTGACTTGGAACAAATAAACAATTTTCAGCAGAGGCCCAGGAAGAAATAATGCAGACATGTCTTTGTAACATGGGAGGACACAAAAGCAAACCCACACAAACACAGGGAGAAGATACAGACCCCACAAAGAAGGAACCCCAGCCAAGAATCAAACCCAAGAACCTGCAGCTGTGAGGCAACAATGTTACTACTATACCATCAAATATCAAGCATTGCAACATTTACAAACCACAGATATTATGAGGAACAGATCAGATCGAATATGAGGCAAAAATCTGAAATTTTTTTACAAATGGTGGTGGGTAGGGAACTCAAGTCTTTAACACCTGCATACAGGGTACAGGGTTCAAGCCTGAGGCATTCCCTACCACACCACCATAAGCACCTGGGGCATTTTCACACACACACACACACACACACACACACTAAGCACCTGGGGCATTTTCACACACACACACTAAGCACCTGGGGCATTTTCACACACACACTAAGCACCTGGGGCATTTTCACACACACACTAAGCACCTGGGGCATTTTCACACACACACACACTCTCTCTCTCTCTCCAGTAAAGCACAAGCACACACTCTCTCTCTCCAGTAAAGCACAAGCACCATACACAAATAAACATTGTAAATTAAAAGGCACCTTACCTGAATACATCCAGCTAACGTACATCCTTCCCGTGCAATACTGAAGACCCGCGAGATCCCAATGCTCCGACCCGACGAGATCCCTAAGCCCTGCTGCTCTCTTGCAGTCCGGATGCGATTCTTTCTTCTTTTTCTTTCTTTTTTTATTTTTGAGGGGGCTGCAGTCCGGCAGCCCTATGCCACGAGCCGCCCCTGAAATTATCAGTGAAAAATTAGTTAAAAAATGTGATTTAAAATACAAAAAGCTGGTTTTATTTTCTCATTTGAAAATTTTCTCACATATAATTTTTATTTTTTCTCTCAGATTTAGGCAACTCCTGTATACTCTGCTTGCAATAAGTAACATGACACCTAAATGACTGATGGCGAGTGTTACTGCATTACCAAATAAGAGGCAAACATACATCTTCACCCTATTGGAGAACAAACATTCTACAACCTTGCTGTTTTAGTGAGCATATCATAAACAACGTAAAAAGCAGGAAAAGAAAATAAATAATAATAACTCAAAAGGAAATGCAGCTGCTATTAGAAGGATGAAAACATTTTACTTTCCCTTTGCCATGTTTAGAAAGATGTAAAAAAAAAAAACGGAAAAGAAAAAGTAGTTTCATTACCTGTGTGCATGTATCTGTGTGTGTGTGTGTGTGTGTGTGTGTGTGTGTGTGTGTGTGTGTGTGTGTGTGTGTGTGTGTGCGCGGGCGTGTGTGTGTGTGTGTGTACATGTGAGAGCAAGAGAGACAGAAAGACTCTAACAGTGACAGGGAAAATGCATACCTTCTAACTTCTTTACACTGCAACGGGCAATATCACTGAATCAGTACAGCCATTTTAATAGAACGTAAATTAATTTTTTCAATATGTTTGAATCTGGGAAGGGGAATAGGATTTGAATTGAACACATTGTAACTTTTGAATGCAGTATAAACTGCAAATATATACTTTTTGACTCCATAAAAATAACAAAACATTCTCTTTGGCCTTAATAATGTATATATTTTATGAAGTAGTTTAATAAGCTAAATGATTTTTAAATATTTTGATATTTGCCATGTTAAGAGTGTTACACAATTTTGAGATATAGATACTTGTACTTTAAAAATTAATTCAGAGCTTTTGTTAGATTTATAAAATATGTGTGTGTATTTTAGTATGATAAATATATATGTGCATTAATTTAGCTTTTGTATTATAGTTTAGTATGATAAGATTGTCACCTGTAAGTTTACAGATGTCTTTATCTCTTCTGGTCCCACTCTGTTATACTAATTTATTCAGAGATCTACTTATAAATGAGCGATTCATTTAGAAATATTTAATGGGTAATTTATACTACTATTCCATAAATAGGTATATAATATACTATTTGTTGGCTTATTTATTATTTATAATTAATAGACGTGGATTATTAAACTTTTATGTAGCAATGGTTGAATAGTTTTAAATGGTGAAATATATAACTAAGGTAATAGTCTCTTATTATTTTTGACCTATATTTAATATTATATTAATTGTTTGTAAGTCATGACAGCTTTTGGCTAATATTTTGATCAATTTTTAGGTGCTGGAAGGTTGAGTGATAGCACAGTAGTTTAAACTTGTAACTTTGGTATCCATGGTAGGTTGTGTTTTGTTAACAATATTACAGCTATAGTTGTAGACTCATCTTTGTTTTTGTTACTTTTAGTGGTTTAGTTTGTAGAAAGGAAGAATAAAAAAATGTGGAATGTTAAAATGGCATTGGAGGAATGTATTAGTCTTATATATAATTAAATGAATATGATGGATACATGCGTCATATTATTTTTAAAAAATATTTTAAATACACACTATAGATAGTTTTACTCTATTATCTATTAATGTAAATGGATTAAGTAATTGCAACAAAAGGAAATCATTAACAAGATCACTAAAATTAAATAGAGGAGACATTATATTCTTGCAAGAGACTCACTTGATAGATAAAGATATACAATATTTAAATAACTTAGGTTATGAAATATTATAATCTGTTTCTTTTAACAAAATAGGAGAAGAACTGCTATACTATCGAAAAAATCTACTGTAATGACTAAGGTCATGGAATCCATTAACGATCCCAAAGGAATGTATACATTTGTAATAATTACATATAATGACAAACTCTATACAGTAGCTAATTTTTACTAGATCCCTGGAGTAGGTACAAGAGTGGATAAGGACTACTTAAACTTACTACAAAGTTATTGGAAGGGTTGTTTAATTTTAGCAAGGGATTTAATGCATATTTAGTATAGAAGATACAAGTGAATAGAAGAAAGCTAAAATACTGGCATCAGCTAAAGCACTTAATAGATAGATTAGTAATAATAATTTAGTTGATTTACTAGTAAAAGCAGAAGCTAAGTCATTGTCATTGTTCTTCACTAATTATTCTTATGCACATGGAATGCAAACTAAAATTGATAGGATTTATGCCTCTATAGATTTATTTATTTATTGACATTTGATTACCAGGAAAGTCTGATTGGGTAGGAGCCCATTTTCATTGGAGGCCAGGGGAATAAAGTTCCAAGTTATTACAAAATATTTTAAGAGCAGTAATTTTACAATCTTCAAAAATAAAACAAAAACATCTGCAGTTCAATTCATTATAACAAATTAGACATACTATAAAAACATTGGTTAAGAATCAATACAAGTATATGGCAATAATTTTATGTTTAGAGGAATTTTAGACAGTATGTTCAGAAATTAAAGGTAAGTTAATCTAATACAAATAGAAATTATAACATGCAGTGAAGGAAAAACATGCTTATGGTATATTTAGAGAGAAAGTCAGTGAAGAGAATTAGATAGCAGCAAGAAAGCAAGTGAAGAAGGGAAAGTAAGGATGTATAAGGAAAGAAAAGTTACTTCTTTACATTTTGGGATATAGTTTATCCTTGTTTTGAGCAAGAACAGAGCCAGATTTTATCTAGGACATCTTTCAGAGTAGTTTTGAAGGATGGGAGAGAAGGTATAGACCTGATGGATACAGGTAAGGAGTTCCAGGTTTTAGCAACTTTGTACAAGTATGGACAATGGCCACCAGGTTTGATAAGTTTGTAGACAAACAGGCATTTTTGGTCACTGGATCACAATGACCAACTGGGAACATAGTTGTGTAAAATGTTCTTTACTGCTGGAAAGGCAAATGGATGCTGGATAATTTTATAGGTAATAAGAAGTTGTGTATATATTAGTTGATGTGATGGTTTAACCAATTTAGGATTTTCCATGTTATACAGTGGTGGGTTCTTAAAGGGGTATGTGCTGCAAATTTAGCAACTTTGTTATAGCATTGTTCAAGTATTAATTTTTATGCAACCTGGAAGTTAATAAGGATGGGAGTGCCATCTTACTTAATAAAGGGAATTATTTTAAAACTATTCCTTGTCCTTTATCTGATCATAATGCACTAAGTATTAATATAGTAATGGATATAATGAAATTTCATATATTTACAGAATCCCAGTATATATGAATTACCTCCAGGAACAAATCAATATATTTTTTTTATCTTAAAAAAAAAACTTTGCTAGAATCTCCCTGTGTTCTGTTTAACTATAGCAAAAAAAATGTGCTTGTTTCCTGGCTTTCCTGTAACTAGTCTAGTCCAGATACAGATTTGCTATATCCAGGACTCATTGTAAGTGCCTGAGCCCCCCCAAGCCTGTCTGTGTTGGAGGGAAGCCTGCTAGCTTATCAGTGGGAGTGGTAAGCACTAGGTAACCTATCTACCACATAAGGAGTGGTTTCTGGCCCAGAAATTGTAGTTATTGGCCGTTTGGGCAATATTTCCATCTCTCTCAACTTTCTGATTTAAAAGCCCACATTTGCACTTGTCTCTTTCTTGTAACTAGTCTAGTTCAGATGCAGATTCTTAGTTTTAGCACTTGAATTTGTTTATTCATGCTCAGGACTTGTTCAGAACTTGTTGTAATCACTAAAAAAGCTACAAATTACTACAGCACTCAACTGTCCTCATTACCTAGAGGAAAACAGTTTTTGTACTTACTTTCCTCACTTGTCTAGAGGAAAATATTTTTTTATTCAGGCATGTCCAAGTATCAGCTCCCAGTGTTCCCTCCTGTCTATCTGATGAATCTGGGCATCTTGGGGCAATGTAGCAATTGCCTCATGTACGCAAACAACCCTGTCCTCCTACCACCCAACACTACAAACTGTGAGAGATGCCCTTATCTAGCCAAACTGCAGATAAAGCTCTCTCCAACCAAGACTAAACTTGACAGTCAAGAGGAGAAGGTTAACACTTGTACCGCACCACACTTATCACATAGTCCCACTAAATCTAAACTACCAAACTCCATACATAAAAACACAAAAACATTCATGGAGGCTCTCATTAATAATCTGATCAAGCAAAAGAGACCACCAAAGCAGAAACAGAAGCAACCTCCACCTCCCCAACACAACCCAAATGACACATAGCCCAGAGACTCAGTGTGCCTCTCAACCAAAGTCAATAAGGCAAAACAAAGTACCCAACACACTAGTCATAGGTGACTCTGTAGTCAGGCACACTGATGTCCCACTCACCAGGCTAAACAAGGAGAAGGTTACTGTCAGCTGTCTCTTGGGTGCCAGTATCCACCACATAACCCATGCACTTAGGTCACTCCAAAATAAGGACAAATATGACTCTGTCATTGTCCATGTTGGTGTGAATTACCTGAGATGTACCTTCCTGGACTACATGAAAAGAGACATGGAAGACCTCTCTGATCTTGTAGCCCAGGCAGGTATGACCCTAGCCCTGAGTAGCATCCTGCCATCACCCAGAATGATACCGCAGTACAAGGACAAAATGATTGACTTCAACAATTGGTTAAGCTTCTGGTGTCATTCTAAGGGGATCCAGTATCTGTCTGCCTGGGACAACATGGTCAACAGACCACGATACTTTGCCAGAGATGGCCTACACCTGTCACCCCTGGGATTCCAGATACTGGCTAAGGCTCTTGTAGGCCCTATAGTACCCCCTATAGTGCCTTTTTTAGGTAAGGTTCAAATGACAAATTCACCACTGTAACATGAACAGGCAAGCAAAAACTGAGGGTAATGCTACTCAATGCTAGAAGTCTAAATTTCAAAATGCACTCCCTCGAGGCACTCCTTAAAATGGAGAACATCGATATCTGTGCAGTGACTGAGACCTGGTCCAAGGCTCCAGAGAGCACCCCTACATTACAAGACTATAACTCATACCACACTTTTCGGCCATCTAACCTGGACCGGAAAACCAAAGGCGGAGGTGTGTCCATATTCATTAAGGATAACAACAACTACAGGTTAGTTGCTCAGCATAATTCATCTGAGGTTATCCAAGTGCAAGTAACTCTGGGCAAAACTGCAATCCATATTGTAGCTTGCTACAGATCCCCACCATGCCCCAGGATTCCCACTCCCCTTTTCTTGATATATTGGAAAATATTAGGGTTCAACAAAACACCCTAATAATGGGAGATTTCAACTACCCCCACCATTAACTGGGAAAACTACTCATGTACCATCTCCTTTGCTCAACGCTTTCTTCAATTCATAAATTCCAATGCCCTGTATCAACTTATCCACACCCCCACCAGGGCAACAATATCCTAGACCTAGTGATTACCAAAATGAGGGACTGATGTTCAACACCTGAAGTCAACTCCTCATTGGTCAGATCCCACCATAAGCTAATCACCCTAGATATCCACATCCCGTTCCCACCCCCCATTAAGAAAACCATGGTAAAACATTTCTCCAAAGCTAACTTCATGTTTCTTAAGACAGAAGTGGTGAACTTCATGACACCCATGCAGATGGACAATACAGTTACGACTGCTGAATCCTACACAAATGCACTCTATAAGCACTTACACAAGTGCATGGATCGTGCTATCCCAAACAGAACCAAGACGCTATCCTCCAAAAAAAGGAAGCCAATCTGGTGGTCCCCTGCCATAAACAATCTGTACAAGAGAAGGAAGAAACTGTTGCAAAAGAGAGTAAATTCCTATGAGTGGAGGAGGTCTCTGGTCAGCCTCAGTAAAAAGCTAAGATCCCTTATAAGATCCTCCAAAGCTAGCTACAAATAAAATTGCCACTGATTCTAGGGACAACCACAAAGCATTCTGTAGCTATGTCAAGAATCTCAATGGCAACACCCAGATCTATTGTGAGTTACAGCACAATGGCATGAAAATTACAGAACCAACTGATATTGCCAACATCCTGGCAGGTTCAGTGCTAACTTTATTGCATCTCATCCCCTTAAGGGCCCATATCTATACAGGAAGAATGCAGAGTCCCTGTAATCACAACTACTCAGGTAAAAGCTGCACTCTCTAAAGCCAAAAACACAGCATCCATGGGACTGGACACAATCCCAGGGTGCATTTTACATGAACTTCAGAATGAACTGGCTCCACATCTAAGCACCATGTTCAATCATAGCATCACATCAGGCTTTGTGCCACTGAATGGTGCACAGCAACAGTTATCCCACTCTACAAAGGGGGAGCCACCAATGATCCCAGGAACTATCGCCTGATGAGCCTGGTCTGTAGGGCCATGGAATGTATCTTCTTGGAACTCATAAACCAAGACATTGGTAACCTCCAAACTCTGGACCCCACCCAGTTCGGGTTTGTGAAAGACAAATCATGCCTCCTGAACCTGAGCAATTTTTTTGAGGCAGTCATTAAAGTCGTAGATGAGGGTAAGGTGGTTCACACAGCCTATCTTGACCTCGCCAAGGCTTTCAACACCATCCCCCATTCTGGAATTATAGCTAAAGTCACTAAACTAGCTATAAATCCCTACATCACAAGATGGGCTGCCAACTGGCTCACTGACAGAAACCACACTGTAAAAGCTAAATACTCCAAATTTGACTTCAAACCAGTGACAAGTGGATTACCACAGGGTTCAGTCCTGGGACCTCTCCTGTTTGGTATCTACTTCTCTGAAGTACAGGCTAACACAGAAGGCCTTTGGCTGACAAAGTTTGCAGATGACTGCAGACTAGGAGCCATGGTCGAGTCCCCAAAGGATGTAGACATGCTACAGAAGGGCCTCACTGAGACAGATGCCTGGTGTCAGAGCCATGGCCTCAAGCTTAATACCAAAAAGTGCATTGTCATCCCCTTTGGTAGAAACTCTGTACCCATGAATTACCACATAGGCAGTAGTCTACTTAATGCTGAATGTGTGATAAGAGACCTTGGAACCCAGGTGGACAGTAGTCTCTCCTTTGACAATCACATCACCACAGTAGTCAGGAAATCCTTCTACATGGTACATCTCATCACAAAAGTGTTCTCATCCAGGAAAAAAGAGGTCATTGTTCCCCTCTACTTGACACTCATCAGACCCATTATAGAGTACAATGTCTCTTTTGGAATGTACCTCACAAGACATCTGCAGCAGCTGGAAAGGCCAGAGAAGTACCTCACAAAGAGGATTACTGGCCTCAAACAGATACCCCACACTGACCATCTCAAAAAACTCCATCTTTACTCCGCAGCATATCGCCTACTCCGAGGTGTTCTCTGTCTAACATATAAAGCTATGTCAAACCCAGAGCTGTTGGACATGCTACACCTAAAAAAATCCCAAGTCCTCTGAGCTACATGCTCTAGGGACTTAAACCTTGCCACCACAATAAACAGGACATGCTGGATGGATAGATTCCTGTCCCAGAGACTTCCCATATTCTGGAGCAAGCTTCCCATCTATGTCAAGCAAAGTTCCTCATTAGGACTCTTTATGAAAAATCTTGATGAGTGGATGGGAAATAGGAAATACACCCTGGGATCACTTCTGTTGCTCTGCTTGACAGGGGCACAGGAAAATAACTTTCTTGGGTGGCATAAGCCAGAAAACCTTGTTGGCTAGGCTTACTTAGGCCCTTGGGCCAATAGTCTAGTACCTATCTATGAACCTATGATAATGGTTAGGTTAGTAAAGTCTTATTATGGGACTCCTTAAAAATGTATATTAAAGATAGACTGGGAGGATGGACTAGTAATAAAATGAAAGAGTGGGATAAAGAGATGTTAGAAATACAAGATAAAATACAAAGAGTGGGGTCTGAATAACAAAGAAATTAGATAATACTGAATTCATTAAAAAATTTATGACAAAATATCAAGCACTTTTAATGCATAAAGTGGAGATAGCTTTAGAAAAAATAAAATTGCACAGTTATAGGATAACTTCAAACATCTAATTACATTACCTAATAGAAATATGATGTTAAGCAAAAAGGTAAAATCAATAATTTCTGAGACCCTTACACTAATATCCTTACTTCAGACAGAAATTAAATGCTTAATGTTTTGAAAAAAAATCCATGAGGATCTTAATAAAGATAATAATAATAATCCTTATGATTACAAAATTGACAATTATTTAAAGAAAAATGTTACTAATAAACTTAATGACCAACATATATCTCTGTTGAATAAGCCTATTACCCTGATATAAGTTAAAGAAGCTTAAAACAAGGGGGGAAATGGGAAATCTGCAGGGTTAGATGGTTTAAGTATGGAATTATAAATTCTGTTTCTATTAGATATTTTACAATTACTGAGTGATGTCTTCAGGAGAATTCAAAGTGACAAAATAATTCCTTCATCATAGAAATTTTCTGTAATTTCACCTATACTTAAATAAGGGAAGGAAATAAGTTAGTTTCCTCATAGACACCTATTTTATTATTATTTTCACTACAAGATTAAGAGATATAGTAGATAAATTAATTAATAAAGGTCAAACAGTATTTATAGTCAATATATTAATGTAGAATAATATAAAAAGGGTGGTAATTATCTTAGATTTCGCAAAAGAAATGAAGAAGAAATTTACTCTAATTAGCTGAGATATCAAAAGAGCTTTTGATTCTGTAGATTGGAACTATTGTTTAAAACTTTAGAAATGTTTGCACTTCGAGAACATTTTAGTAGAGTATTAAAGAGCCTGTATAGAGACTCCAAAGCATATGTTAAAACTGAATCTTACATTTCTTAAGGATTCACTTTAAACAAAGGCACAAAGCAAGTATGTCCTTCATCACCTCTACTATTTGCATTAGTTATCAAATCCTTAGCTAATAGTATAAGAATCAATGGAAAAAATGATAGGTTCTCAATAGACATTGTCTATCTAAAACACATTTTTTGCAGATGATATTTTATTAACTGTAGGAGATTTAAATGATTCAATTGAAGAAATGGGCAAAGGAATTGAAAAAATTCAAGAAGTATCACTGTTGAAATTTAATAAAACTGAAACTTTAGTCTTAAATCAAGTACTAGATAGTAGGTTTAAAGATAAATATAAATATAATTGTGAAGGAAATTAATTATAATATTTAGGAATAAAAATCTCTCAAGATTTGAATAAGATTATTAATAATAATTTTGAAAAAGTGTTGCTTCTTATTAAAAATTGGAATGATTTTTTTTTATTTTGAGAATAGGTTAATACTTATTAAAATGATTATATTATCCAAGATTTTATCTGTGTGTGTGTGTGTGTGTGTGTGTGTGTGTGTGTGTGTGTGTGTGTGTGTGTGTGTGTGTGTGTGTGTGTGTGTGTGTATATATATATATATATATATATATATATATATATATATAAATATATATATATATTGCATTCAATAGCTTTAATACTTGAAAAATAATGTTTAAAAAAATGAAAAAAATATTAAATTCATTCTTATGGTATCCTAAAAAGCCGAGAATTGCTTAAATATATCATATAAGATTATGGGTGTATAGTTGCATTAACTTCCCAGATGTAGAATTCTATTTTGTTGCTGCAAGATTTACTCTATTAAACTATGAATAGATTTAACTTATTCTAGTCAATGGAAAACCACCCAATAGCAGATTATATTAAATTCTTATAAGTTTATTAAATATGATACAGTAGAAATATGTAATAATCCTTTCATCCGGTTAACAAAATTTGCCTTTGAAGGAAATTAAGTTCAGTCTTTAGACTCTGCATATATGAAATGATCTCTTAAAACAATTACAGAATATGTTTCTAAAACTCCATTAATACCAAAACTGAAACTTTTGTGCTTTACGATATGTACAACTTTAGATTTAAGGAAACTCAGAATATTATTTAAATGAGTTTACTGAAAATATATGGTCTTATTGCTTTGAAAAAGGAAAAGCTAAGTCCCCAGAATATTTAATGAAAGAATATAAGTTGGATGAATTTGCTAACCAATTAATATTTACCATCACTAAGAAATTAAATGAATATGTGGATAATATGAGTGAAGAGGAACAGAATACTACCCACACTGTATGATCATATGAATGTTATTATCAAAGGCTGATTGATATACAAAAGAAGCCTATCCAAGTTAAATAATGATAATCATTTTGATGCAAAATTCTGGAACTTTTTAGATGATAGTGGATTGAGTGACTCAATATATATTGTAAATATGTTAAATTAATAAAAAATTCTTATAAAACATTGAAACAATACTAATTTCATGACCTTTATTCATGTTATGCCTTAGGAATGGGATTCATTCACATCATGATATTAGTAACCTGAAAAACATTGAAAATTAAACCAAAATAATTATATTTCTGTATAGCTGAGCTAACAAAGCATGAAAATATGCTTATCCCAGGAGAAGAAATAACATGTTAAGTCACATAGGTTCATAGGTTCATACTAGGCTATCTGCCCTAGGGCATTTATAAGCCTAGTCAGAATGTGTTTGGCTTTCGCCACCCATTTTAAATTTATTTTGCTATGCCCTTTTTCAAGGTTAGTATACTGTGCCTCTGTCTAACAGTGACACAGAAGTGATACCCTGGGTAAACCTACGATCTCCCATCCACTCATCAAGATTCCTCTTGAAGAGAGTCAATGAGGGCCTCTGCCTAACCTGGACTGGGATTTTATTCCAGAGTGAAGGGAGCCTCTGGGTTATGAATCTGTCCCTCCAGCATGTCCTATTTATTTCAGTGCTGAGGTTCAAGTCTCTCGAGCGCATAGCTCGATGGGATTTGGATTTTCTGAGGTGCAGCATGTCCATTAATTCCGGGTTGGACATGGCTTTATACATCAGGCACAGATGCCTCTGAACAGGCAGTATGCCACTTAGTAGAGCTGGAGTTTCTTTAACCGGGCAGCATATGGCATCTGTTTGAGCCCTTTGATCCTCTTGGTGAGGTACTTTTGAGGTCTTTCCAGTTGCTGCAGGTGTCTGGTAAGGTACATCCCAAAAGGGGCATTGTACTCAATTATGGGCCTGATGAGGGATGAGTAAAGAGGCACGATGACCTCCCCTGATCTAGATGTGAATCCCTTCATGATTAGGTGGGCTATATAAAATGTTTTCCTAACCACTTTGGCCATGTGGTTGTCAAATGAGAGATTGCTATCAACTTGGGTCCCCAGGTCCCTAATTACTTCTTCTGTACTTAATGGATTACCATCTATGTGGTAATTTGTGGGCACTTTGTTTTTCCAAAGGGGATGACTATACACTTTTTGGCATTTAGCTTGAGGCCATGGCTCTGGCACCAGTTGTCTGTTTCTATGAGGCCCTTTTGGAGGATGCTTGTGTCAGCTGGAGAGTCGATTATGGCACCCAGTTTGCAGTCATCTGTGAACTTGGTCAGCCACAGTCCTTCTGTGTTGGCCTGTACCTCCGAGAAATATATACCAAACAAGAGAGGTCCCAGGACTGAGCCTTGTGGGACACCACTTGTAACTGGTTTGGAGTCTGACATGGCTCCAGCAATTCTAAACATGTGGGTTCTGTCGTTGAGCCAGTTTGCAATCCATCTAGTGACATAGGGGTTTATATTTAAGCTGGTGAGCTTATCTATAATGCCCGAGTGGGGTATTGTATCGAAGGCTTTTGCGAGGTCCAGGTAGGCTGTGTGGACCACCTTCCCCTCATCAATGGCCTTGGTGACAGTTTCAAAGAAATCAACCAGGTTTAAGAGGCAGGATCTGCCCTTAACAAAGCTGAACTGGGTAGGATCCAGTGTCTGTAGGTCCCCAATATCTTTAATTATGAGGTCCATGATGATCCTTTCCATAGCTTTGCAGACCAAGCTAGTCAGGCTTATGGGGCGATAGTTTCCAGGATCCGTTGAGGCACTACCTTTATGGAGAGGGACCACTGTTGCTGTACGCCACTCTTTGGGCACATATCCTGTAGTAAGGCTGAGATTGAACAGTAGTTTTATGTTTGGGTTTAGCTCTTCTTGGAGTTCATGTAGGACGCAGCCGGGACACCGTCTGGTCCCATTGATGCTGTGTTTTTGCTTTGGAGGCGGCTCTTACCTGAGCATCTGAGATGTCAGGGGGGCAGCACTCTGCTGGGATAGATATTTGCCCTTTTGGTGGGGAGGGGAAGTTTGCGCTGAACCTGTCAGCTAGGATGTTGGCAATGTCTGTGGGTTCAGTGTATTTTTGTCATTTTGGACTAATTCTGAGCATATCTGGGAATTACCACCCAGGTTCCTAACATAACTAAAGAAAGCCTTGTGATTATCCCTAGTGTCCTGTGCAATTTTTCTCTAGAAGCTGGCCTTAGACAATTTTATGATTGCCCTTAGTTTTTGCTAATACTGATCAGTGATGCCTTCCATTTTTGGGATTTTGCTCTATCATTTAGTAGCTTCCTCCTTCTATTGTATAGTTTGTTTATGGCTGGGGTCCACCAGACAGGACGTCTGCCTTTGGAGGATTGGGTCTTGGTTTTATTTGGGATCGCATGATCCATGCATTCCTGAAGGTGTTCATAGAATGCGTTTATAAAGGATTCTGCGGTCTGGGCCGTATTTTCCACAGGCCCGGGGGCTTTGAAGGATTCCACCTCAGTTTTGAGGAGTGTGAAATTTGCTTTAGAGGTTTTTCACTGTGGTTTTCTGGGCAGGGGGTGGGGTCGGGATGTGAATATCCAGTGAGATTAGTTTATGGTCTGATCTTACCAGTGAGGGATACACTTCTGGTCTGGATCATAGAGTCCCCATGTCGGTGATGATCACGTCCAGTATGTTTTCCCCTCTTGTGGGAGTGGTAACAAGTTGTTCCATAGCATTTGAGTTTATAAATTCTAGGAACCTTTGGGCTAGGGTGTTGGAGCTAGAGTAATGCTCCCAGTCTATGTTTGGGTAGTTGAAGTCGCCCAATATAATGGTGTTTGGAGAGACCTTTATATTTTCCAGTGTTCTCAGAAAGGCCGAGTGGGGTTCCTGGGTTTGGGAGGGTGGTCTGTAGCAGGCTATAAACTGGAAGGCAGTTTTACCCACTGTTAGTTGCACATGGATAGTCACTGATGCTTCGTGCTTTGCCACCAACCTGGAGTTGTGGGTATCTTTGATGAATATCGATACTCCCCCTCCTTTTGTGGTTCAGTCCAAGTTTTGGGGCCAAAAAGCATGGTATGAGGTATAACCTGGTAGTGCTGGGGTGCTCTCAGGAGCCCTGTACCAGGTTTCTGTTACTGCACAGATATTGATGTTCTCCATGCTAAGGAGAGTTTCGAGTGCGTGCATCTTGAGGTTTAGACTTCTGGCATTGAGTAGCATTACTCTTAGTTTCTTATCCCTTGTGATACCTATGGAGGTGGGTTTGTCTTTTGAGCCTTTCCTAAAAAAGGCACTATGGAGGTAGCAAGAGCCTTTGCCAATATCCGAAAGCCCAGGGGTGACAGGTGCAAGCCGTCCCTAGTGAAGCATCGTGGCTTGTCGAGCATATCATCCCAAGCTGACAGGCATTGGATCCCCTTTGAATGACACCAGTACTTAAGCCAATTGTTGAAATTGATCATCTTGTCTTCATATTGTGGCATCATTCGTGGTGAGGGTAAGATGCTACTCAAGGTCAGGGTCATACCTGCCTGGGCTACATGCTCAGAGAGCTCCTTTATGTCTCTTTTCATGTAGTCCATGGAGGTACGTCTCAGGTCATTCACACCAGCATGGACAATGACTGAGTCATATTTGTACTTACCTTGGAGTGACCTGAGTGCTTGTGCTATGTGACGGATCCTAGCACCCGACAGGCTGCTCACCATGACCCTCTCCTTGTTCAGCCTGGTGAGCGGGACGTCAGTGTGCCTGATGATAGAGTCACCTATTACAAGTGTATCAGGTGTGTTGTTTAGTCTTAAGTGCGGCACACTGGCTTTGTGAGATATGTGTTGCACGTGTTTTGTTTTGGGGTAGCGGTTGCTTGGGTGTCTGCTTTGGAGGTCTCTGCTGCTTAGGCAGATCTTTATTTAGAGCCTCCGAGTATGTTTTTGTGTGATTATGTGTTTATTTTGCTGTTGTGGTAGGTCTATGTGAGACTGGAATTGTAGTGAGTGTGGTTTCCTTCTCCTCCTGACTGGTTATGCCAGTACTGAGTTGAGAGAAATTAGCCTCCAGTTTGGCTATATGGTTGCATCTCTCACATGTGTTAGAATTTGTTGGGAGGAGGAGAGGGTTGTCTATGTACATGAGGCAGTTGTAACATTGCCTCAAGATTCCCAGATTCACCAGCTGGACTGGAGAGGAGATTGACAACTGACCTTTGGACATGCTAGAATAATATTGGCAATTCCTTAATAATTGAAAACAAGGGCCAGTGGGGAGTGAGGGTGTAGTGCTTTTAATTTTTACTGCTGACTTATATAATTGCTTTAGCGAGCAAGTGCCAGGTAACTTAAGTGCAATGTGTTACAGGTAACTTAAATGCAAAAATGACAAACGACAAACAGTAACTTTCTTTCAAGTGAAACAAGGAAATAAGTACAGTAAGCAATGCAGATATCACTAGTGATCCACAGAAGCACTTTGAAGCCGCGTATTAGGTGGAATTAGCGTTCCAGGGAAATAACAAGCAAACAAACAACACCTAAACTCCATTTTAATTCAATATGAATTCTGCATTTTTGTTTATTTTCTCATAAAAAAATTGAATTGCTTCATACAGTGTACCTGGCTTCAGTAGAGCAAACTACTAGTGAATATATCCAGATCTAATACAATGCTTTTTTTCCAGTGCAAGGAAACTCCCATCCCTCAGATAACTAATAGCCAAAAACTCAAACGGTAATACTATTGCCAATGTACAAGAGCAGAAATACATAGGCTTTACACTAGACCCACTTCCCAACCTCAGCAGTCACATCAACAAAACTACTAGCAAAGTTCTTTCACAATTAAAACTATGTTACAGAATTTCCCACTTATTATCCACAACTACACATAAATCAATTTTCAAAAAATTCCCTTTCCTAAATTAGAGTATGCTCTAGCAGTTCTCAGCATCCACTCTTCCTCTAACTCCAAAAACTACAGACAGCAGAGTTAAGGATTTGTAAATTTCCTCTCTTATCTGACAAAAGAAAACAATATTGGGATTTACTTCAATACATGTACTGGATCCCAGTACCAGATAGGGCCACTTTCCTACTGGGAACACTCATCTTTAAGGCTCTTAAAACAGAATATGTCTCCTCTCTCAAAAGGAAATTACCAGTGAGAGACCATAACTGCTCCTTTAAGAACAGTCGAGAAAGTGTTATCCTTTCAAGACCTGT